>NC_056731.1:1823303195-1823583195 GCF_019279795.1 Protopterus annectens | reverse complement strand
ATAAAAGGTTCTAGCCAGCTATAAGGTGCATAGGAACTCAGAAGGACACCCTCCCAGGGGCTTTTCTTAGAGTTCTAGGTAAGGAGAATGCAGTTACATTTCCATCTGGATGAGAGGTAGGTGTAAAGCTGAGTTTTGAAGTTGTTTGTGTTTGACATTGTCCTCAGTGTGGAAGGGAGAGAGTTCCATTTCTTACCTAAGGAGAAGGAGAGGAGAAGTTGTCCAACAGGACATTTAGGTTTGTGGACAGTAATTAAGTTTTGGTATTCAGATCTGAGAGTTCTTTTTTCGGGAGTATGGGTGAAGGATGTTAGTTAGAGTGGGGCATTTGGCTGGATTAGATATTAGTCCATGTGTTGTAGTGAGTTGGAGAAAATCCAGGTAATTTGTGAATTACAACCAGTTGAGGGATTGGAGGGTAACACAGTGATGAGTGGAATGTTTGGCTTTGGTGGCAAATTTAGAAATTTTGTTATAACAGCTTTCAAGTTTGGAAGTGATGGAAGAGGATAGGTTAGTTAATAGTGGGATGCCGTACAGAAGGGAGGGAAGGAGGTAAGAGGAAGCCAGAGTATGCCTGGTAGAAGTAGCGGAAGTGGTTGTTCCTGTACAGCATGCCTAGTTTTTGGTTGGTTTTCTTTATATTTTGCTGAATATGGATGTCGAACTTGAGGTGTTCATCTATAGTTACACTGAGTAGTTTGGCAAAGGGAACAACTTCGATCAGAGAGTTGCTTTGACTAAGGACTTGGAAGGATTTTTTATCAAACAGAAAGATTTTGAGGATGTGAATAGTAGTATTTTAGATTTGTTAGCATTGAAAGAAAGGTGATTTTGGCACATCCAGATCTCAGTAGTTGAGAAGGCAGTCTGAGTTTTAGATAGGAGTTCAGGGAGGTTAGAGGCAGAGCAGACAAGTGTAGAGTCATCTGCATATTGGTTGACTTTGGCATTAGGAATAGCAGACTGAAAGTTATTGATAAAAATATTAAACAGCATTAGTCCGAGGATGGACCCCTGTGGTACTCCAGTAGGGGTGGGTAAGAAAGGTGAGGTGCCTTTTTTCCATTTCACAGCCTGAGATCTATCTGACAGATAGCTTGAGAACCAGGAAGGAGTGTTTGGCAGAGATTTAGGTTAGAGAGGTGACTTAGAAGGTGCTTATGGGAAACAGTATCAAATGCTTTAGAGAGATCTAGGAGCACTGTGGATACTAAGTTTCCAGAATCTCAGGATTGATTGACAGTTTCTAAGTATGAGAGTAGAGCTGTTATGGTGCTATCTCCTGGTCAGAAGCCATGTTGGGTAGGGGTAAGAAGATGGTTTTTAGTCAGAAAAGGCATAAGTTAGAGGTAGATGAATTTTTCTACAGTTTTGGAGATTGGTTTGAAATGTTAGTGTTTTTGACTCCTTTGTGGAGAGGAAGAATAAAGGTGGAACACCAAAGTTTAGGGACATAGGATTCCTTTATGGATCTATTAATTAGGATACTAACTGGGAGAGCTATACCATCGGCGGCACACTTGAAACAGGAAGAGGGGATGTTGTCAGGTGCATTGGAGCAGGGTTTAAGTTTGGATAGAAGTCTTTTTATGTAGTTAGTAAAGACAGGTTTAAGCTCAAACATAGAGGGAAAATTATTTGGGGACTTAGATGAAGTGAAATGTAGGAGAGATGCGTCATTGTTGGGGAAAGTTTTCGTTAAGTCGGATATTGACTCTATAAAGAAAGAGTTGAATAGCGAGGCTAATTCATGGTCAGATTTACTTGGGTCCAGACAGGGGTTATTTTTGGAGCCTGGGTTGAGGAGTGAGTTTATGGAGTTCTAAAAAAGCCTAGGGTTTTGGGGATGGTTGGACTGGACCTTAGTGTAGTAGGATTTTTTTTGTCTTTGAAGATTTGTTTTATTGCAAAATTACAGAGCTGTGTATATTGGAGAAGGGTTTAGGAAAGTTTATTCTTTTGGTAAAGCTTCCAGGATTTGTCTCTTTGATGGATAATTTGCTTTGTTCCTTTGGTTAGCCAAGGTGAAGTTATAGTTTTTATTATTTTTTTCCTTGGTGGAGCTAGGGAATTTGGAGCGTCTAGGAAAGTAGAATTAAAGTGGTCTATGGCTTTATCAAGTGGAAGGGTTTTTAGAATGTTCCAATTCATTTGCTTGAGATAGTTGGAGAAGGTTTTGGGGTCAAATTTAATAAGGTTGCAGGTCTGAATATATTGATGTTGGTGTGGATGGGAGGTGGTTGCATGGTAAATGAAAGCCGGGAAGTGGTCACTAATAGAGTCAGGGATGGGTCCAGAGTAATTTTATTTGGATAGGTGACTAAGATCCAGTCAAGAGTGAATCCTGGGGGATTTGTTTTATTGGGTCTGGTGAAAGAGTGGGTTACCTGAGTAAAGTTAAGGAGGTTAATGGACAGGGAGGGTATGGGACTGTTGATTTTATTCCAGTCGATGTTTACATCACCTAGTATATAAGTTTCAAGGTTAATTTCAGCTGAGGCCCATTGGAGCATGTCTTCAAGGGTTGAGACATTATTTCCAGGTGGGATATAAAGAACGATGATACAGAGGCTTTTGTGATAATTAATTTTTAATAGACCGACTGTTAGTTCTGCATTGGCAAATTTAGGAATGGGGCTTGGTAGGGGAATTAAGGTAAGTAGATTGGAATAGATTAATAGAACGCCTCCACCTTTTTTCTTTGGCTGGTCACATCTAAGAGTATGAAATCCAGAGGGTAGGATTTCAGAGTCAGAGATGTGGGGTTTGAGCCAAGTTTCTCAAATTATACTGGTATGTCTTCCAAATAAACACCTTTCCTAAATTTTCTCCTATCAAAACTATTACAAACGTCAATATCTTGATTTTGACCTGATACATCCCTTACCTTTTTGATCATATGCTTTTATTCCAACATAGCATCTTAAATAAAAGTAGAATATTCCATTTCTAGCCTGCTAATACTTGAACATCACTATATTCTTGTAAAGTGGCATTAATTTTCCGACAGGAACATATTCTTCTAATATTGGAAGTTGGTGCTGTTTCATAACAGATTATAGACTTCAAAACAATCAACATATTTTACTTTTTCCTTCAAATGTCATTCTCTTTAAAAAAACTGCTTTCCCATTTTACTTTGCTTCTGCTTGACTTCCTCATTAGTTTGCAATCAACTATTTTGCATTTACCTTATCTGAATTACCTGCTTTGTTGATTTACCTGCTATTCTGCCTCTCTGGCTTCTCACAACATTCTCTTAAAACTTTGCTTCAGCTTTGACACAATGCAAATATTTCATAATTGCTCACATCAGGCAGTGGGAATGCCACCATATTTCTTTCAGAGCTGTTGCTAATCTAATCTCCTTTACCTCATAGCTAAAATACATCTGGGGTCTCAGTTAAAATACACGTGTTTCTCTTAGAATCTGTTCTTGGAGTGGTAATCCTTTCTGAGGACATGTTCATTCAGGACCCTACCTATAAATAATAATGTTAGCAACATTGTGCCGTATAGAATAACAAAAAATGTCTAAGGGCATAGGTTCATAAATCCTGTTAGGCAATTCCCGAAAGCATCTTGTATAATCTAGCAATCAATTTTTACTTACCTGAATGCCATGTTAAAGATGTTGAAAATCTTCAGCTCTGAAATTCTTTATATTTTGTTCTTTGTGTCAAGTTGCTGCACCATTTTCTGAGTTAGACAAATCCATATTCTGAATTAGGTTATTTATTTCAGTGTAGAATTTTACAAGACTTGTAGGAGCTTCAAAGCAATTTAGTCTCACAACCATCACCATCTTACCCAACCCCAGAATGGTCCCCTTTTTTAAGGTATGATAGGTCATTGTTAGCTCTGGGACAAATTTCAGGGTACCCATCTAGTCATGCAGGATTTGCTAAATAAATAGATATGTTTGACAAATAGTGGGGTCTCTTACAAGCTTGCAAAGTATCCTGTTTCTGAAACCTGCCTCAAGATGTTTTCTGCTGCTACTAACATTTGTTGACTTCTGCCACACCTATGCAGAATGTAGCGCAGAATGTAGTAGTATAGTTAGGAAATATAATCATTGTATATAGAGTGCTGCACACTAACAGAACTTGAGCACAACATCTAAATATTACACAGTTTTTATGATTAGGATATATATTAAGAAGGTCAATCCAAATGGAAACTGAGATCACAATCATTTAACAAACTGAGTTATTAAGCAGTCAGTATGTATGGTTAACTGAAGCTTATGCAAGTAGAGTACAGTTACTTGAATAATGAACAGTTATCTATATCAAGGTTTTGAGGTGGTAATAAATGCTGCTCTTATTCACAAAATGGCTTCAACATCTCATGTCCATAAAATAGTTGCAAGGATTATGTCACAGAGTATAAACAGTGCAGATCTGCACATAATCTATCCATTAAGGTACACAAAAACACTTCAGGATAACTTATGAGGTACATTGTTGCTCATAGAATCTTGAAGTTTTGTCTTTTGAGCAAGACAAAAGTAGTTCAGAGTAGCTAGTAAAGAGGAACAATGATGGCTTAGTATCCCAAATGTATGTTCCTTGAGATAATCAGACTTTGATAATTGTTTAGTAAGGTGCAGTGATATCCATGGCATCCTGAACTTCTATCCACCTAGATAGTCAAAGCCAGTTCAAGGTAGATGGTAAGAGGGAAGAGTGATGCCAATAGGATCCTGAACTTACAAACATTCAGTAGTTGTGTGTTGTATACATTTCTCTTGAATTCTGGACATCATGCTAAGAATTGTCTGAAGGGATAACGTTGTATAAGGGAGGAGAAGTTGAGAGCTGGCAACAATTTGGTTATGTAATGCAGAGAGAGATAGAGAATAACAAATTCAGCAGAAAGCTTACGTTATGGCTTTTTAATGACAGTGTAGATGTGCTTGGAAAGAATTAACAAGAATGATCTAGAAAGAAAGCAAGGTCCTTAATGCAGTGGACAACTTACTTCATAGATCGTTAGTGATATGAATACCATAGCAATGGAAAACATGTGAAAGCACAACAATGATCCGAAGAATATTTCATTTTCATTTTTCTACTGAGTGGATTCAGTGTAAATTTCCCAGTAGAATGGACAGAAAATTTGTTGTAGAGGTCAATTTAATTCACACACTGGTTGATTTTGGCCTAGCCGCAATACTTTTGTTGTGACAAATTTGCAGGCAGACAACATAATATTATTGAACAGAGATCTTTCAGATTTCTATCCACAAAGTCTTTTCTGGTAGGTGGTCATGCAATTGTCTACAATATGCCCAATATCTTTCAGAAACCAGGAATCATTCTGTATCTCAAAGGCTTTCAATAAATTCAGGAACTGAATGCTTATGGCTTGAACGCATTCATCCACAGTAAAATATGATTACTTAATCTGGTCATTGCAATGTCCACTCCACAACTGTCTTAAAACCATTTGGAGATCTGGCAATAACATTCAATGAATGAAGAGACCTTGAAAAGGAATGACTTAATGGAAACTGTACAATAATTACTGATTTCCAGTTTTGTCCTCTCTTTTAAATAAATAATATTATGGATTCCTTCTGGCAGGCTGGAATGTAATGAAACAGCTCTGGCTGAGAGTGTAATAGCTCTAGGACTGAACATGTACACCAAAGGTGAAACTCACTTATTGATATTTAATAGTTGTTTAGTAGATTCTCTCAGTTCATGCAGAGTAGACTTTATAGCTTTGCTGGCCAGTTTAACAATAGCATTTCCAGACATACCTCTCAACTGTACAGATTTTTGCAAAATGTCCAGATTTTTGCCACATATATTTGGTCTGCTCCTCACACAAATTGTGTTTTTTTTTTTTTTTTGACAAATTACTGTGATGATCTAAGGATTAAAGTCATTAAATCATGACATGTATTTGAGTTTCATAGTTTATATCCTTCAGAAAATGCCTGCTAACACAAATCCCGTTATTCCAGCAACTTTCTAAGTCTACATGAGCAATATTTAAAATGTGTCCCTATTTTTGGGTCTTTGATCCTCCATTATGTTGGGCTTTGTCCAGATTTCTTCAGCTAAGAGGTTGAGAAGCATGTTTCCAGGGGCTCAAGGGTGAAAATACTACAGTTGCAGTCATACAGCATATTGGCATTAGATATAGTAGACATTTTGGGAAGTACTTTCTAAGGCAGGGAATAGTTTCTGTCCCCCTTGTTAAAGGCTTTTAATATCTTGTTAGGTGAGATTTGTTTTGTCCAGTGAGGTGTGTTGTAGATAATAAACATATCCTTCTTCTCTCTCATAAATGGTGACTTTAGCCCTGATTTCTTGGAAGTATGGCTGATGAACCAAGAATTTCAACTCCATGTACTAATTTCATCTGAAAGGTTCAAACTGCAAGTTCAAGGAAGATAAGTGTTCTCCTTGGAATATTAAAAACTTAAATGTGGCTAATGTGTTTGTATGTGTGTATATGAAATTCAAAATTTAATTCACCCATCTCTGAGGTACAGCAATCTTTGAGTTAGTATATTTAGGTAGTGGTGGTGTAGGTATGCAGCCCCAATTTTAGTTGTGGTGAGGAAGTCCCCCACCCTCCCAATACAATACGTATAGAGATACTACACCTGCATCGTCTCTGTGTGAGCATGCTTGTGGGCTTTAAACACTGGAATTAAGGTGCCTGCTTCTGTGTGGACAAAAAGTGTTTAGGCCTGAAACATGCAAGCAGCTGTTAGAATTGCAAGGTTTGTAAATGATAAACCAGGTTCTATCCAGGCTGAGGTTTTTTATGATAAGTTAACCCAGGTCCTTTGGTTAGCATCAGGCAGCAAATGCTGAGTGCTTGCATACAAAGTACTTGCTGAGGGCATTGGTATGCTAGTGATTAGACTTCTTAAAAGGAGGCAGTCCTGGAGATGGCATATGGTAAATAAGAGAAGCATTTGCCCAGATGTTAGGAAAGTCCTGGAGATGGCATATGGTAAATAAGAGAAGCATTTAACCAGATGTTAGGAAGTGCACATCCTAAATGTATACTTTCCTATGGTCCTTATGAAAGAAATTGTCCATAGACTATAAAAGTAGGAAATCAGAAGCAATAAAAATGTCATGCAAGTGTTCTGACCAAGCAAGGTTCACTTAAGGTAGGGAAGTACTTTTATATCGGCTGACTATGTCATGTCATATAGAGTGACGGATGTACTCACGTTTCTCCTCTCGTCTTCATGCCTGGATCTTCTCTGCAAGTTATGTACCTTGGCTTATGTACTCATTTTGTTACTTTTGTTTATGTGTGATGGTTTCCTGTACTTACCTAAGGCCTGCAGACTGGACATCATGCTTAAAATTACAAAATGTCCCCATGATGTACAGTTTCATTCATATCTTTAAGCATTGTTATTTTCTTGAACAACTATAATTTTTGAAGTTGGGTTCAATAAAATCTTTGAATATATTTGTTTGGATAATCATCAGTTGTTAGATACATACAGTTAATTTTTAGCTACAGGGAACATAAATATTGCTCAGTTACTGCTGAGGTAAATGTTTTCTGCATATTTTGCAGGTACTATCATTGCCTGCATGCATGGAGTTTGTTGCTACATTCCCTCCTGCTGGTTTATTTCTTGTTAAAGAAAACACATCTTTTCTTAAATCATAAAATATATGAATTTGATTTATTTTACTAGAAATTCATTTTATTATACTATAAAGCAAGAGATGATAGCATGTTTAATATTGTTGCAGAAATTATAGTACAATGTCTTTGGATGGTAAAGTCCATATAAATACCAGTGGAAGTCAGTAATTTAAGATTCAGCATGAATAAAAAAACAAGAATTTCATTGTTTATTGTGTGTAGCTAGATCACAGTGCTCATTTCCGTTCTAGCAATAAAACATTTGATAGAAATGATTAATAATTAAAAGTCAGTTTTTCCAGACAGATCTTTTCTCACCTCATAGGTCTAAGGATAGGCCCATGGCACAGAAGCCTATCACTGCATTTAACAAGTGGAAGGAAATTTCTTAACAGCAGGCAGTGTCAGTAAACATTATGGAATTTTAATGTTCATAGCAATTGAAGCAATGATCATAAAATACTGAGAATAAAAACTAGCTGCTTGATTTTCTTAGCACATGTTTTGTCTTAGAATGGATTTATAAAAGGCTTTGTTTTTACTCCCATGAGCTTACACTATAAAATAGCCACATGATGTTCTGTAATACTTAAATCAAAAACACATCTGGTCCAAAATGAGAATTACAGCCAGAAAACAAGTTTGCATTCTACATGGGTGGATCATACAATGTTGCCAGTTCTCATTATTGTTGATATTTTTAATATGAGCCACAAAAAAAATAATGATATTCCTTTTCTAATGCAGATGCAAGAAGGTAGATTAAAGGAAATACTGATGCAAAATCATTACTGTAGGATAAACTAGATGTAAACAACAAAGCCAATACTAGCTTAGTGATAAAATATCTGTGAGAAATATTTTTCCTTAGCAGTCCACATAAATATTTGTTTGCCATCTCTTTGTAATGCTAGCAGTCATTTAAGAACAGCTTTAAAAGTTGTCTGCCTAGGATACTAAGATGCAAATGATATAGTGTTGATAGGCAGAAGCCAATATTTGGACAACGCAAATGCATCATTTAAGCAAATGCAGAAGATGTCTATATGGTGTTTTAATATTTGTGTTTAAAAGGTAGGAGCGAGGCAAACGCACTAGAATAAAAATCTGCAACTCATCACTTGAAAATCTTAAGACCCAATAATATTGTGTTTGAAAATTTAAATAACTTCAGTGCCTTTAATATCTGCATTTCTTTAAATATACCACAGAGAAGAACTCAGTTCAACAATTTCTAGCAAAGTGAAACTTGTCACAAAGTATGTAGCTTCATAGGGTAAGAAGCTATTAAGTTTAGATAAAAGTATACTATGTTTCATGTGAACACAGTCTAATATTTTATGTTGCATTCTTCTACCTTTACCAGCTTATTAGATTGTTACAAGACATTCTTGGAAGAACATTTTTGAGTGGATTTGAACATGTGATCATGAAAGTTAAGTACTATCCCCATGCTTAGCCAATTAACATAAATAAATATCCCGTTTTCCCTCTGTGTTACCTATCAGTTCATATTAATGTATGTTGAATGGGCCTAAAGAATACAAAGCTTGGAAAGGAGTCTTCATGCAGAAAGGAAGCTCTTCAGTTTGCCAATCCTGAAGTTTTGTTCCTCCCACATCTAAGAATAATACTTTTGTTTCATGCCAGGTACTATGCAGCTAACCTAAGTGTGTAATTTTCAGACCAGGTTCCTCTTACTTGAGATATTTATATTACCCTTTACATAGGTTCATAGGTACTTACTAAGCTATTGATCTGCAAGGATCCTTAGAAGTTTAGCAATGCATTTCCATTAATTTTTCATCCATTGTAATTCAAGTATGAATAACCCAGTGGGGGGCAGAACATTTACATATTACACATGTCTGTAAGAGACAAGAGTGATAAACCAGTAGTGAACATGTGGTTTCTCAACCATTCTTCCAGATTATGTTTGAATAGAATATGGGAGGGTCTTTCCTTAAAATGCAGAGGAAGACAATTCCAAAGAGGTGGTTTCACTGTGATACATTTTTCCCTCTGGCATGTTCTTTTTTGCTTGTAGAAGTTATAAGATCGCTTGAGTGAGTGTTTGTTTCACCATTAGACTTGTGGATATGCAGGAGAACTCAGAGCATTGAGTCTGTTGAGGTTCTGTATGTAAGGCAGAGATTCCCCAAAGGGGGGATTTTACTTAATGATCAGTCTTATTAGTGCCAAATACAGTGGATTGTTCATATGCCTAGACCTAGACACCATACCATTACTAATAATCTGCAGAATGAAAACAAACTTTCTTACAATAGTGGATGCATGATGAGGATTTAGGTTCCCAGTTCCCTTAGTGGATACATGATGGCATTTA
This sequence comes from Protopterus annectens, assembly GCF_019279795.1. Lineage (NCBI taxonomy): Eukaryota > Metazoa > Chordata > Ceratodontiformes > Protopteridae > Protopterus > Protopterus annectens. The sequence goes on along the minus strand of NC_056731.1, from coordinate 1,823,573,204 downwards.
GGTTCCTAGGTCCCTAACTAATGGATTGATTTTTCAGGGGTGTGTTGACAATGTAATTATTATTACAGGGCATATCGTGGTCACTGAAGGAGACTATTTGGCATTTAGCCCATGATTATGACACCAGCTATTTGTTTGGGAAAGGCTCTGCTGGGGAATCTTCATGCCCATTGGAGAGTTTACAATGGCACCAAGTTTGCAGTCATCTGCAAACATGATCAGACATAAAATCTTAACATTTGCTTTGATCTCCATGAAATAAATGCCAAAGAGGAGTGGCCCAAGGACTGAACCCTGGGGTGCACCACTAGTAACAGGTCTTTTGAATTTGGTAGAACCACCTGCCTTCATTTTATGGGTTCTGTTTGTGATCCACTTTGCTATCCAATGAGTTACATAGGGATTAACATTTAGCTGGGAGAGATTATCAACAATTCCTAACAGTGAAATGGTGTTGAACACCTTTATGAGGTCTAGATATGCAGTGTATACTGATTTTCTATGACCTATGCTGGTTTTTGCTGGAAGAGAAAGGAATTGAAAGATTGTATGTGCCCAGAATAAAATGTAGTTGATATTTTATCTAGTTTTCTTGATGTGAACCTGAATATTTGTTTTTTGATTTAGCTATAAGTAGAAGTATTTGAAAGCAAAGATGATTTCAGTGGGGAGGTTGTTCAATAATGTTTAGTGTTTTAGAGATTTTTGAAAGTTTTTAGTGGGTGAAAAAAATTATAGATTTAGTTTTATTTGGGTTAAGAAGACAATTTTTGGTACTAAGCCAAGAGAGGAATTTAGGAGGTCTTCTTGGAGTTATTATTGTAGGTCAGACTGGCTGGCATTGAGCAATAAATGACCATGCCATCAGCAATTAAAATTAGGTGAAGATCAGTTGGAGGCATGTTTATAAAAATAGAAAATGTTATGGAATCAGGAAGGAACCTTGAGAGACCCCAGTGTGAATAAAGGAATGTGTAGAAGTGGTTGAGATGATTTCTACTTTGAAAATTCGAAGAGGAAGTCTTTACAAAAAAAGAGAGAGAGAGTGAGAGAACCAAAAGTCTATTAACCAGGCAGTAGCTTGAGGGCAGACATCTATTTGGATATTTTTTATTTTTATTTATTTTTATTTTACATTTGTTGACCGGGCTAGTCTGGCTGGATAACAAGTCCATTTTCAGCAGAGGCCCGAGGAGAAAAGCTTCACTATCTACTAATACATTACATAAAACTAGATCACTAAGAAATACAGCTTATAAGGAATATAACATTGCAAGAGAGATATTCAACAGTAATAAAACAATTTTCCTGAGGAAAGAAATGTACTGTTCATTAATTCCAACAAATTTTGCAGAAAAATATATACTACTTAAAGTTCTAATAGTAGTAGAATCAGAACAGGAGTTGGAGTAGAGAGGAAAGGAGTGGAGGAGTAACAGATTAAGAAATAGGATAAGTTAGTCAGGTGTACTGCAGGAACAGAGCCAGTGGTTTTGGAAGTACAGTTTAATTTTCTGTTTGAAAAGAGGCAAAGATGTAGTCAGAGTTATATCACTAGGTAGAAGATTCCAATTTCTACCTACTGTATTAGTGAAGAGACAGTCACCAGCAGAGTTGTTTGACTTAATTGATTTGGCCATCAGTTTGTGAGAAGAGCGCAGAGAGTTGAGATTGTTATAAGGGATTATCAGTTGAGAGATATAATGAGAGAGGAGGACGAAGTGCTCAGCAGTGCTGAAGGCCCTTGTGAAATCAGTGAGGAGAGCTGAGGTAAGGCTGTCTTTGACCATGTTTAGTAGGATTTCATCTGTAAGGTTCCATAGAGAATCATTTGTTTTGGAACATTGGCCAAAATCCATGTTGCTTCTCTGAAAAGAAAGACAATATCATTTTAAGTAGTTTGATGGCTGTATACAGTTTTTTTTTCTGGTGCTGCTGTAGCATTGTCACTTCACAGTAAGACGTTGTCCTGTTCGATTCTCAGCTAGAGCGTCTTCTGTGTGGAGACATGCGTGAATGGGCGTACCTTCGTTCAAGGTTGTGCATCAGGGCTGGCAAACTCGACACGTAAAAATCTACTGCCAATCATTAGCGGACCGGAGTTCCACTGTGGCGACCCCTAACCAGGAAAAGCCAAAAGACACAACAGCATACAGTTTTTTTTCTACAATTCTCCCTAAGTGAGGGGTTTTAGTGGACTTATGTTGTTTTGGTAGGGCTCTGGCAAATGCTGATTTCCATATGTTTGGGCTTATGTTTTGATGTAAATATAAGCTGCAATTGTGAAGTAAAGAACTGATTATGAATTCTCAGCAGTGCTATAAGAACCAGGGAACCAAAATTATCCAAGCCTAGAGGGGCATCAGTAAGATTTTTTTCAAGAAGGCTTTCATCTTTGGAGATAATTCATATGTAGTACAAGGATGTGAGCTAAGGGAAAAGAGAGATTGTTGGAGATGGGGGTGGATGGGAGGTTCCAATTTTTTAAGAAATCTATTCCAAAGAGATGTCCTTTGAAGTACTGACTGGCATTCTGTAACCTATTATGTGTAGGAGTTTTATGGGTTATTCAGGTTAACTGCATGCCATATCAGAAGGTAGCATCTCCAGGATGTCATGCTGCCATTTATAAGTAATAATTTACTGGGCATCAGATAAGTCCATTCTATATATGTGACTACCTCAGCATATCATGTAAAGAGCCCTGAGTCTCTGATAATCTGTTTTCCTACATATATGGAGAGAGACATTGTTAGTACATTGTGAACTAAAATCAAGCAACTTAACATTTCATAAGTCTTAAGTGCGTATAGGCTATAACTTTGGTATGGGCAAAGTGAAGGGAGGCAAAATATGTTTCTTTATTTAAGAGCTTCAATAGATATAGCTTTGGATGCAGGGCCTTATATTAAATGACACTTTAGATTATTTACACTTTTAACACTCATTTTTATCAACTGATGCCAGGTTCTTGGGAGGTGGCTGTTGGAGGGAGATGCTTAGATCATGGCCATTTCAAAGTGACCAATGAGCTGTGGAGTTTTGCCATCACATTGTTATTGGCAATGAAAAACAGTGTCATACATTTGAAGACAAGCGAACTTGTTAAAATATCCATGTTTAGCTGATGCAGTCTTTTGGCTTACAAACCTAAATATGGAGAGTTTTCTAGAAGGTCACAGCAAATTGTAATTTAGCTTGACTCCATACACTCAGTTCATTACTTTGGCTAACAAACACCTGTTAAATGTTCCTCTACTTGTTTGGGATTTTCTTGGATCCAAGTCATTTGAATCACACTGAAATGGATAAGGGGCAGTTCCTCAGTGCAGACTTAAATCAAAACTGTGGGGCAACCCCCCAACTCAACTCTACTCAGCAGCCATGTTTCAAGAACAGCTTTTATTTATTTGAAGGTGTAGGCCACATGTGACCAGCAGTTATAAGTTCTTAGAACATGCTTTAAAGTTTACTGTAGATATTGTGTCTAGTCATTGAGCTTTTTAATTAAAAAATAAAAAGTAGAGACACTAGGAGCACTAATTCTTCTCTTGAAACGTTTGGCCAGTAGGTTCAGGAAGCATCTTGCCATGTATTTTCTAGACTGGTTTCAGTGTGTGGAACATCTACATGCAGCACATCATCCAAATATAAAGTGATGGTTCATAATTTAGTGGATAAGTACGAAACAGCTACACTATACACTGTATGAGTGAGGTACTAAGGCTGCAAGAATGCTGCCTGATCTGCAGCACTTTAGACAGGGAATGTGATTCAGATAAAAGGGGACTCTAAGTGAATATGCATTTGCAAGACTGGACATTTCAAACTTGTTTTGCAAGTGTGTTTTGCCACCATGCCTGTCAGCCATTAATCTTTTCCAAACTAGACTTAGCCTGACCAACTCCCAAACTAAGGATGTTCCTAGTGGGGTGAACAGTCTGAAAAAGCTGTTGCTTAGGCAACCATGATGGATCTTTGTACCCCCAGTCACATTTTTGTCACAGATCTACTCCCAGAGGTGGAAAGCCTCATTCCCTGGCTCACATAAGCCACAACTCCACCAAGACGGCGGTCATATGAAATTCTATCTGAGTTATCCATGGCCAAGAATTATATAGCATCCACCATTTAGTAGCTTTGTATTATTTTGACTGCAAGCTTTAGGGCCATTTCTAGTATAGTGCTAACCCTGACTCTGAACGGCTAATGTAAGCACCTTCATCCCCACTGGGACATCCTATGTTTCCCCCAACATGATGATGTACCAAATTTGGTTTAGGATCACCAAGACTATGTCTTCCAGTCACACAGTCCCTTGTTACACTCAGGTCTCTGATTACATGAAGGTAGGTGGGGTAGACTGCTGACTGACTGGAGCCACCATCTCCCTCCTTCCAGGGTAAGTAAGCTGGCAATGCTGCTTCATTCTCACTGCCACTGACCTAGCTCTTCCAGTGGTCAAGCCACCACTCAATTTCATCTGGGTCATAGACAGTGTTCATGCCTCAGTGCCACAGACCCATAAATCATATTTCACCTTTGATAAACAAAACAGAGCCTTTTAATCTGATGAGGAATCTGCTGAGTTGAAAATGTTCAAGTTTTTTTGAATGAATGCTGCTTAACAGATGAACAGGTTCAGTTATAAACTAGACTTATTACAGGAGAAAAAAACAAGCATGATCTTGCAGCTCTCTCTGTGAGTAAGATTTCTGGCCAGCATATGTTACTGTCTGAGTTATATAAACTTGATCAGAAGTGATTCACTGAGAACTTCCACTGATTAATGGATTAGAGATTAGAATGGAAGTAGTTCTCAACAACTTGGACATATGTTGTAAGAGCTACCATACCAAAACAGATTAAAGGCTCGATGCGGTACTGTTCTTATCACTAGTTTGATGTGTCTGTTGCTGATCATAAGAGGTATATGTGCATTCTTGAAATATGGTTGGATAGGTTAATAGGTGCCCTCATGGTGGGGGCTAACCAGTGTGGGTTTGTGAGGGGATAAGTTTCTTAGTCTAGTTGATGAATAACCAGGGTTAAGCATTTGGACACCCCATTCTCACTAAGATTTTAGTTTTTCAGGATGTGTTCAGCTACACAAACTTGGATTTTCCTTTGAAGTGTTTGGAAGCATTTACTATGACAAGGAGTCTTCCCACTCTAGATTTCAATGCGTTTCATGTGCAAGACAGAGTCCCATCATATGGAAGCATTGACTTAGGTAGTACAATTAGAATTTGAAACTTATGATGCCTCTCCTCAGTTGTAGTGTTTGAAATGCCATGTTAAATATTACCACCCAATACTGAAACAAAAAAGTGATGAGGAGCAGAAAGCCTATCTCAAAACATATAATGGTGCAGTGTGCAGTACCCAGCAAAGGAGTTCTGTTGTTTGTTTACTCAGAAATTGTGTTTTAGGGAGTTGTAATGTTTTTGGCAGTGGTGGTTATGGCAGCAATAGAAGTTGTTAGGCACTGTTTCTTCTCAGCAACTAGGGCAGCAGTAGGAGTTGAAGACAGATTGGTTACGGTTAGATAAAGTAAGAAAATAAGGCAGTTACAGTTGAAGCTTCTATGATGTTCATGCTGCGACCAATGAATGGGAAGTCTATGCAGGTCTAGGTTGGTCTGCAGTTTTTTCAATTATTTTTTATCTTTTCCTTTCTGATCCTATCATACAACCAGATATTCACTAGCAGCAAGTGTCCAAGCTGTGTTATGAGCATATTTCTCAATTGTCTCTGCTATTGCACATCACCTCAGAATTTAACTCATATTTTTTTATCTTTTATGTCATGAAATAGTTTTCCTGGTAAATCTATGGGGATTGCAGTCAGTCAGTCAAAGCCGGGTCTAGCAGTAGGCAACCTAAGGAGTCGCCTAATGCCCACTGACTAAGATGGGTCCCCGCTGGCACAACATTTACTGCATTCATTTTTTGAATTAAAAAATAAATTACATGCCTTCTTTCTGTGTGTCTCTCTGTGTGTCAATGCACAAACCTGGTGTTGCTTGCTTCCTTTTAAACACACCTGCTGTGTGTGTATGTGTGTGTGTGTGTGTGTGTGTGTGTGTGTGTGTGTGTGTGTGTGTGTGTGTGTGTGTGTGTGTGTGTGTGATCTATTAACCTGCCTGGGTCCCAGTTTGACAAAGATGCGGCTCTGCAGTCAATAATGATAGACAAGTTTCATACTTTTTATTATTCGGTAAATGAATATTCATGCAAACAGTGTTGTTCTATATCAGCTGCACCTATTTGTCTTAAATTTGTTTTCTTATAGGTTCTTAGGAGATTTCTAGGATAACAGCTTAAGAGCCCTTACGAGCCTAGCCAGTTTTACCAAGATTTTACCCAATTTTCTATCCCTAGGGGAAGTTAACAAGATTAAGCAAATGGGGTTTTGACTATTTTTCCAGACTGCCTCTATCCATAAAATTTGTGATTTCCCATCCATTCTTCTAGATTACACTTGAAGATGGTGAGGGAAGAGCTCTGCTTCATATGAGTAGGAAACCTACTCCAGAGGAAAGGCAATCTCTGGTACGCATATCTGTCTGTCCAGCATGATCTATTCACATCAAAGGTCGAGTTTAGATCTTTAAAGTAGGTAATCCTCATGCAGTTAGTTTTGCCAATATGCAACATTAATATCAGGTCTGGGTCACAGACTGCCTTGTAGGTCAGACTAAGACCATACCTCAGTAATCAGTAGGAAATTGAACACAGTGATAGGGCTTTTAATTGGCCCATATATTGGTTGGTTATACCCTGTATTTTTTGGTGAGAGACCTCTGAGGATGCTCCAACTGTTGCAGATGCCTGGCGAGGTAAATGCCAAAGGGTGCATTGTACCCAATTATTGATCTGATGAGGGCTGAGTATAGTGATACTATGACATTCTTAGATCTGGATGCCATGACCTTACTTATTAGCTGAGCCACATAGAAGAATTTCCTCATCACATGGTGGTCAAAGTTCAGATTACTATCTATCTGAATACCCAGAACTCTCACCACTGGGTCCACTCTTAGGGGGATGCTATCAATTTTGTAATTTGCAGGGGTATTTGATTTCCCAAAGGGTATTATTATGCATTTATTTGCATTTCATTTGAGGCCATGACTCTGACACCAATCATTAGTCTGCATCAGACCTGTCTGTAGGATATCAACATCATCTGGGAAGTCAATGATTGCCCCCAACTTGGTGTCATCAGCAAACTTGGTCAGCCAAATGCCATCTGCATTTGCCTTGACATCTGAGAAGTATATTGCAAATAGGAAGGGTCCCAGCTGTGAGCCCTGTGGGTCTCCACTGGTGACTGTCCTCTTGATGTATGTGGATTCCTCCACTCTACAACTTGTGTCCTATCTATGAGCCATTTGGCTAGGCATCTAATGACACAGAGGCTTATGCCCAATTTTCTGAGATCATCTATAATGCATGAGTGAGGTATTGTGTCAAATGCCTTGGCCAGGTCAAGGTAGGTGGTATTCACTATCTTCCACTCATCCATGGCTTTGGTGACCTTCTCAAAGAAGTCTGCCAGAATGAGCAGGCCAAACCTGCCCTTGATGAAGCCGAACGGGGTTGGGTCTAGAGTATGGAGATTTCCCATGTTGATTTTAATCAGGTCCTTGATTATCTTTTTCATGACCTTGAATATGAGGCTAATCATATGCATGGCTTTGTAATTTCCTGGGTCAGTTGATGGTCCTCCATTATGCAGGGATGACTGTTGCTGTCCTCCACTGTGCAGAGACAAAGTCTGTCTGGAGGCTGTCATTAACTAGAGATCCTACTGGGTCTGTTTAAGCTATTTAGTAGGCTCCCTGAAATGTCATCAGGCCTCATTAATGACATGTTTCTCGCTTTAGAAAGAGAGCAGTGATTCCTGTTCTTTTGTGATAACTGGCAAAGGAATGGTAGAGGGTATTTTATGTGGAGTGACTGGTGGTGACAAGGGGGTGAAATATGAGCTGAATTTATCAGCCAGCAGGTTTGCTATTTCTTCTGGCTTAGTATAGGTAGTGTAATCTACAGCCAACTCAGCACATTGTTGAGTGTCTCCCTTAAGATTTTGGACAAAACTAAAAAATGCTTTGTGTTTACCCTTTGTTTGGGAGGCTATTTTAGTCTCATATAGCTTTTGAAGACTTGACTAGTTCCCTGATTTTCCTGTTGAGTCTAATGAGGGATTTTTCCCTCTGTTGTGCTCTATCCCACTTACTTTCAGAAAGGAATTTCTTCTTTCTGTTGTATAGTCTATTTATGCCAGGGGTCCACCAGGGTGGCTTGTTTTTCCAGCTAGACCTGGGCTTAGTTCGGCCAAGTACTGCCATTTCTATGCAGTTGTTTAGGTGGTCGTACAGGGCATTTGTGTATGCTTCTCTATAGCTTTCCATGTTTTTGAGGTTATGGGGAGCTTTAAAATGACCTATGCTATCACTTAATAGGTGGTCATTTGCCTTGGAAAAATTTTTTAGGGTTTTAGGGTTTGATGGGGTTGCTATCACTACATTTGTTTCAAAGGACACTGATTTATTATCTAATCTTACCAATGAGGACATTATTCTGGGGAGGGATGCCATACTCCCCCATGTTTATGAGTACTGTGTCAAAGATATTTGAGTCTCTAGTGGGAGCGCAGACAGCTGTTCCAGAGCATTTGCATTGACAAAGTATAGGAGTCTCTGAGCCTCCATGTTAATGGTCATATATGTTTCCCACTTTATGGAGGGGTAGTTAAATTCAGCCATGAGTAGTGTTTTGGGCTGAATGGTAAGTGATTCTAGTAACTTCAGGTATGTGGTGTAGTTATTATGGTTCATGATTTAGGGACCTGTAACTAGTGATGGCATGGTGGAGGATTTCACCTATGGTTAGGTGGGCATGGAGTAGCTCAAGCAAGTCATCCTGCTTGACCATTCTAGAAGTGTAATAATCTTTTATGTAAATAGAAGCACCTCCTCCTTTTGTTATTTTTATTTTCAGAAAGTGGTCTGAATGTGTGATAGGCATTGTAGCCATGCACTGCTGGGGTGCTTTCTGCAGCCTTGAACCACGTCTGTAACTTCACAGACGTCAGCATACCTCAGGGCAAAGAGCTTCCAGAGAGTGCAGTTTCTTGTTAAGACCCCTATCATTGACAAGTACTACCTTCGGCTTGGCATTAGAAGAATTTGTAAATCTGCCTTTTTCATTTGTGTACTTGAGGTAGCTAGAGCTGTCTCCATTTATGTATTATAGACCTTTCAACTGTCCCTATTTTGGAGGAATGCTCCTATTTTCCTAGGATCATAGGAAGTTAATAGGCTAATGATGCTAGGGCCCTTACAAGCCTAGCTAAGTTGTACCCTTATTTCAATGATGAGCATGAATTGCCCCTGTCCAAGAGGGACACAGGTGGAACCCACATGGTGAATTTACAGTTACTCATCCAATTGTCCAAATTGTGCTTGAAGATGGCCAATTAGATGCTGTGCTTGACATGAAGTGGGAGTCCATCCCAAAGGTGTGGTAACCTCTGGGAGGCAAATCTGTCCCTCCAGCAGGTTCTATTAATGTCACATACCAGGTTAAGGTCTTTAGAGTGAGTAATCCGTGTACCATTTGACTTGCGGATATGCAGCACTTCCAATAAAGCAGGGTCATAGATTGCCTTATATGCAAGGCATACATCGCATCTGAGTAGTCTTTATGAAACAGAATAAAGTCATAGTGATTTCAGATGATCCACATAGGGCAGATGCTGAAGATCTTGAATTTTCCTTGTGAGGAACCTTTGTGGTCTCTCAAATTGCTGCATGTGCTTGGAAAGGTACATACCAAAAGGGGTGTTGTACTCTATTATTGGCCTGATGAGGGAAGAATACAGAGAGGATATAACTTCCTTTTTTCTGAATGCAATGTCCTTACTTATGAGATGAGCAATATAGAATGCCCTTCTTAACACTGTGGAGACATGGTGATCACAGGTAAGGTTATTGTCAACCTGTGTGCCCAGATCTCTCACCACTGAGTGTGTACTTAGGGTGTTGTTATTGATGTGGAAGTTGGCAACAACATTGCATTTACCGAAAGGGATGATAGTACAATATTTGCATTGAGTTTAAGGCCATGACTTTGGCATCAATCATTTGTTTGTATAAGGCCCTCTTGTAGGATGTTGATATCATTTGGAGAGTCTATGACCTCTCCCCGTTTGCAGTCATCAGCAAACTTTGTCAGTCACAGACCTTTAGTTTTTGCTTGTACTTCACAGAAATAGATTCCAAACAGTAGAGGTCCCAGGACTGATCTCTGTGGAACAGCACTGATTAAAGGTCTGCTGTTGTAGGTGGATTCCCCTATTTTGACCATATGGGTTCTACCAGTGAGACAGTTAGTGACCCATCTAATGATATAAGGGTTGATGCCTAGCTGGGTGAGTTTGTCAATGATACCTGAGTGGGGGATAGTGTCAAAAGCTTTCGCTAAGTCTAGGTTGGCTGTATGCACAAACATCCCCTCATCCAGGGCCTTGGTGATTGTCTCAAAGAAGTCCACCAGGGTTAACAGGCATGATCTCCCTTTGACAAATCCAAACTGAGTAGGGTCAAGTGTTTGGAGATTACCTATATCTTTGTTGATAAGATCCATGATGATTCGTTCCATGGCCTTGCAGATAAGGCTAGTCAAGCTAATAGGTTTGTAGCTCTCAGGGTCAGTGGAAGCACCACCTTTATGTAAGAGGATAACAGTGGCCATTTTCCATTCAGCTTAGACTATGATCAAAAAGAGTACTCAGTGGTGTGGTTAATTCATGTTTGGGCACATGTAGGATGCAACCAAGGATGTTATCAAGTCCCATAGATGCTGTGTTTTTGGTCTTAAAGAGGGCATTTATGACTTGCTCTTTAGAGCTACACGATAGAGAACAGGTGGTAGGGATGTCATGGGGTACTTGTGATGGGGACAGGGGGGGGGGGGTGAAGTTTTCATAGAACCTGTCAGCTAACAGGTTAGCTATGTCCACAGGCTCAGTATATGTGGTATCATTAACTACCAGTTCAGCACACATCTGGGTCTTTCCTTTTAGGTTACAGATGTAACTAAAGAATACCTTGTGGTTGTCCTTAATTGAGGAAGCTAATTTAGATTCATAGTTTGCTTTGGAGGACTTCACAATAAGTCTTATTTGCTTGTTTAAGTTTAGGAGGGAGTGGTTACAGTTTAGGGCCCACTCCCTCTTACTCTTAGACAGCAATGTTTTCCTCTTATTGTAAAGCCTGTTAATGGCAGTTGTCCACCTAGCAAGTTTGCTGTTCTTTGAGGAGCTTGTTTTGGTGATATCAGGTAAGGCCAAGTCAATGCAGTCATACAGCTGTTTGTATAACGCATTGGTGTAGAACTTGTCATAGTTGCCAGCTCAATCTAAAGGGGGAGGTGCAGTAAAGCTATTTATACCATTCCATAAGACATTGTAATATGCCTTGGAGAAGTTTTTTAGTTTAGTTGCTGCTGCAGGAGGGTCAGGTGTGATAGTTACTTCGAATGAGACAGATCTATGGTCAGATCTCACTAGGGAAGACCTCACAGTGGGGGTGCTACACTGGTCCCCCATATTGGTAAGCACCAGATAAAGGATATTGGCACTCCTTGTGGGGGTGTCAACTATCTGGTTCAGTGCATTGGAGTTAACAAACTCGAGGACCCTTTGGACAAGTGAGTTAGAGCATGAATAATTTACTCAGTCAATGGATGGGTGGTTAAAGTCACCCAAAACCAGGGTGTTCAGCTGTATCTTGATAACATGAGTAGATCTAAATAGGCAGAGTGGGTGTTCTGATTCATGGAGAGGGTACTGTAGCTGGCAATGACCTGAATAGGTGTCCAACCAACAGTTAATTGCATCTGAAGTATCTCCAGGGAATAATACTGTTTAACCAATTTGGAGGTGTATGTATCTTTGCCTCCTTTAGTTTTCATGTCTTCAGTTTGTGGTCTGAACGTGTGAAAGAAGGTGTAGCCCAGTATGGTTGCAGTGCTCTCCACAGCCTTGACCCAGGTCTCCATGACTGCACAAATGTCTAAGTCTTCCAAAGTGAGGACTGCTCCCAGCGAGTGCAGTACCATGTTAAGACTCCTAGCATTTAGCAGGATTATATTGAGGTTGTTTTTAGATGGAGTTTTTTATGTTGGGAATTTTGTCCTTGAGACAGTGTCTGATTTTAGCACATCCTTATTTTTGGAAGTACATCTCTATTTTTTGGCTTGATTTACTTTTTCACAATATTTTCTGAAACCACCTCATCAAGAATGATTTTTGCAGCTGTCTAGTTTACAAAAAACTACACTACATGACAAGCATAATAGTGACATCAACAATCTAAAGAGATGAAAACACACAGCTTAGTCTCCCTTTTTCAGAAGTAAAAAATAATTACCTTTGTGGTAGAATTTTGCAATAAAATCTATACGTTTTACTCTGTCTCTTTGATAATGTACTTATATTGTTACATCAGTTTTGTCACTGTCTATTTTTGTTTTGTGTGTGTGTTTCTGATTAATATCCCACATTCCTACTGGAAACAGGGACAGTTATGTGCTATTTGATGTTCCGATTTTATACATATAAGATGCTCAGATTTGTGAGTGGATGCATCTACTTTTCAAAAGCCTTTTTTCCTGTTTTCCATGTCTGCAGGTTGAGAGGTATGATTTGCACACTATTATATAGGCATAGTAAATGGCTCACACAGAAGTCTGTGAAGTGTTGATGGGACATGTTTGAATGCGTTCTTACACATTTATTAATAGTTTATTTGTGTTGTTTCACTCAGTTGGGGGAAAGTATTAATTAATATTTTTTTACAATGATGTATGCTCTAGAAAATAAGGATCTTTTATTCTGAAAAGCAAATGAATATTTAAATCAAGATGCACACTTAATTTGACTACAATGACACATGACTGTATGACTCTTGACAACTTGATGTACTTATTATATAGTAATGAAACAATGGATATCAAGCTTTTAATTAGCACGAGATTTAATATTATTTCTGCACCTTTAAGACCACAGAAGCAGATTGCAATAATTTAATTTTGAATGCTGCTAAATGATTTGCGCTTTAAATCTAAGGACTTGGGGTATGTTCACTTTACTGGTATTTTCTACCTTCAGCTTAATATCTTCAAGTCTTTTGGATTTCTAATACCAAGAAGGGAATGGACCCCATTCCCATGTCAAAATTTGATTAAAGTTCATGAAATTAGCATTGTTTCAGTCTTTTTTTTTTTTTGTTAGCCAGAAGTGGTCTTCATAGCATCTGCAATGTGCACAGAAATGACTCCTTCTGCAATTCATACAGAGTTACATCATCAGCAACATATCTAAATAAGGCTGCAAATTCTTTTCATGGCAAAAAATACACATAAATTCACAAAATCATACTCAAAGGCTCTAAATAAAAACCTGCAAAAGCATCACAGACCTCCAAAGCAGACACCCAAGAAAACCTGCACCTCCCGTCACAAACCAGACAACACATAAAACACAAAATCAGTGTGCCGCACAATCACAGCCCTTAAGGCGAAATAACATACCTAACACACTAGTAATAGGCGACTCTATAGTCAGGGACACTGACATCCCACTCACTAGGCTAAACAAGGAGAACGTTACTGTTAGCTGCCTGTCGGGAGCCAGAATTTGCCACATAACACAAGCACTCAGGTCACTCCAGAACAAGTACAAATATGACCCTGTCATTGTTCATGTTGGTGTGAATGACCTGAGGCATACCTCCCTGGACTACATGAAAAGAGACATGGAAGAGCTCTCTGATCATGTATACCAAGTGGGTATGACCCTGACCCTGAGTAGCATCCTGCCCTCAACAAGAATGATACCACAGTATAAAGAAAAAATGATCAATTTCAACAATTGGCTAAGCTTCTGGTGTCATTCAAAGGGGATCCAGTGTCTGTCAGTCTGGGATGACATGCTCAACAGGCCTTGTTGCTTCATAAGAGATGGCTTGCACCTGTCACCTCTAGGCTTTCGAATACTGGCCAAGGCTTATGCTACCCCCATAGTGCCTTTTTTAGGCAAGGCTCAAAAGTCAAACCCACCTCTGTAAACAGCACAAATAAAAAAATGAGGGTTATGCTACTCAATGCCAGGAGTTTAAATCTGAAAATGCATGCGCTCGAAGCACTCCTCAGTATGGAGGATGTCGACATCTGTGCAGTAACTGAAACCTGGTTCAAGGCTCCTCAGAGCACCCCAGCACTATTGGGCTGCAACTCATACCACACATTTTGGCCATAGAACATGGACCAAAACACAAAAGAAGGGGGTGCATCCATATTCATCAAGGATACCTACACCTCCAGGTTAGTGGCACAGCATGATACCTCTGAGAGCATCCATGTGCAACTAACATCAGGCAAATCTACAATGCAAACTGTGGCCTGCTACAGATCACCCTCCATGACCCAGGACCACCACTCTGCCTTTCTGGGGACACTGGAAAACATGAAGGTCCTGCTGAACACCCTGATACTGGGTGATTTCCATTACCCTACCGTGAACTGGGAAAACTACTCAAGTACAAACTCCCAGGTCCAGCGCTTCCTGGAATTTATCAACTCAAATGCCCTGGATCAGATGGTAAACTCTCCTACCAGAGGTGAAAATATATTGGACCTGGTCATCACCAACATAGGTGACAGGTGTTCCACACCAGATGTCAACACATCAAAGGTTAGATCATACCATAAACTAATCACTATGGATGTCCACACCCCACCACCACCCCCAACTAAGGAAACTACAGTAAAAAACTTTTCTAAAGCAAACTTTACCTTACTTAAGACAGAGGTGGTAAGTTTCACAGCCTCCACGCTAAAGGATAACACTGCCCAAGATGCAGAAACCTTTACAAATGCACTCTATGAGCACCTACAAGGATGCATGGATCATGCCATCCCTAGCAAAACCAAGACTCACTCCCCTAAGAGAAGGAAACCAGTCTGGTGGACCCTTGCCCTAAACAGGCTATACAATAGAAGGAGAAAACTAGTTCAGAAAAAAAGCAAATCCCAAGAAGGAAAGACATCCCTGATCAGTATCAGTAAGAAACTAAGGTCCCTCATAAAATCCTCCAAGGCTAACTTCGAAAGAAAAATAGCCAAGGATTCAAAAGATAACCACAAAGCCTTCTTTGGCTATATCAAAAATCTAAGTGGCAACTCGTAGATATGCTTTGCGCTAGTGCAAAATAGCACAAAATGTACTAAACCCATTGATATCGCCAATATCCTGGCAGATAGATTCAGTGCAAACTTCATCCCCCTCTCACCCCCAAAAGGGCCCACAACAATACCAGAAAAATGTAGTGTCCCAGAAATCACAGATGCACAGGTGAAAACAGCCCTTTCAAAAGCCAAAAACACAGCATCAAAATGGGGACAGATGGTGTCCCAGGCTGGGTCTTGCACGAACTACAGAACGAACTAACCCCCCACCTAAACACACTGCTCAACCTCAGCCTCTCCACAGGCTACGTGCCCATAGAATGGTGCACAGCAATGGTTATTCCGCTCCATAAAGGAGGGGCCACAACTGACCCTGGTAACTATCGCCCCATAAGCCTGACTAGCCTGATCTGCAAGGCTATGGAGCGCATCATCATAGAACTCATTAACAAAGACATTGGGAACCTCCAAACACTTGACCTGACCCAGTTTGGCTATGTTAAGAGCAGATCATGCCTAATAAACCTGGTTGACTTCTTCGAGACAGTCATCAAGGCCATAGATGAGGGGAAGGTAGTTCACACAGCCTACCTTGACCTCGCCAAGGCTTTTGACACCATTCTCCACTCGGGAATTATAGAAAAACTCACCATCCTAAACATAAACCCCTACATCACGAGATGGGTTGCCAACTGGCTTACAGACAGAACTCACACGGTAAGAATAGCGGGCTCCAGGTCTGACTCTAAACCAGTCACAAGTGGTGTCCCACAAGGCTTGGTCCTAGGACCCCTACTGTTCGGCATATACTTCTCAGAAGTACAGGCAAACACAGGAGGGCTATGGCTAACCAGGTTCACCGATGACTGCAAACTGGGAGCTATAATTGAATCACCGGCTGACACAGACATTCTCCAAAAGGGCCTTACTGAGACAGACACCTGGGTTCAAAGTCATGCTCTCAAGCTAAATGCCAAAAAATGTATAGTCATCCCGCTTGGGAAAAACAAAACACCCATGAATTACCACATAGGTGGCAGCCCCCTTAATACAGAAGAAGTAATAAGAGATCTGGGGACCCAGGTAGATAGTAATCTCTCCTTTGCCCATCTAATTACTAAAGGGTTCTCATCTAGAAATACAGAGGTTATAGTGCCCCTCTACTCGTCACTCATCAGACCCATCATAGAGTACAATGCCCCATTTGGGATGTACCTCACAAGACACTTCCAACAGCTGGAAAGACCATAAAAGTACCTCACCAAGATGATTACTGGTCTCAAACATATGTCCTATGTAGCCCGACTGGAAAAACTCCAGCTGTACTCAGTGGCATATCGCTTACGCAGAGGTGATCTCTGCCTGACTTACAAAGCCATGTCCAACTCAGAATTGATGGACATACTCCACCTAAAGAAATCCAAGTCACTGCGAGCCACTCACTCTAGTGAGCTAAACCTCATCACAACAATAATTAGAATATGCTGGAGGGATAGATTCCTGTCACAGAGACTACCCATGCTTTGGAACAAAATTCCTAACTGCATTAGGCAGAGCCCCTCACTAATACTCTTCAAAAGAAACCTTGACGAGTGGATGGGTAACAGAAAATACACCCCTAGGATCACTTCCTTGGCTCTTCTTGACAGAGGCTCAGTTAATTAATCAATGGGGTGGCGGAAGCTGACACACTCTGGCTAGGCTTATAAATGCCCTCGGGCAGATAGCCTAGTACCTACCTATGAACCTATGAGACCCATTGCTCCTACTACTATTGGAACTGTCTGGATATCCTTCTTCCACAATGCCCTCACTTCTGCCTGCAAATCCTGGTATTTTATGACTTTGTATCTCTCTGTATGTAAGATACTATAATTATTTTGTATAGCAATTTCAATGATCAATGCTACTTTTATCTTCTTTTCATAGATAGTATATCTATTTTTCTTGCACCTATTTTTTGAACTCTTCATAATGGATAATCCCATGTGCTATAAACTTCATAATTCTCTATAATGCTTTGTGGCTCATGTTTTCAGTGCGGTACCTTCAGTGCTTCTCAGTTGCTTCAATATTATGTGTATACAATTCCCAGTGCAGCAATCTTGCTATGTTATTACTATGCCCCCTCAGTTTACGGACCAATTGCCAGCAGTGGATTACACTGTGCGGCTGTTCCCAATTCTGTTTTACAGAACTTGCATTTGGCTTTTTCTCCAATATGCGCTATGGACTTTGTAAACTAATGTATATGTAGTCTACTATCCTGGGCTGCTAATATTAACCTTTCATCCTTTGTTTTAAACTCACCTCTGCTTAACCACATCTGCATAAGATTCTGTGCAACATGAGGTGGTTCTAGAAGTTTTCCGTTCCTGCAATGATATTTATGCCTTTTCCACATTTATTGCCCTCTCATCTGATCCTTCTCCTGATATTCTTTCTTTTGTTTTTTTGCACATTCAGTTGCTGCCTGATTTATATCTACTCTATTTTGGTTTCTATTCTTGCTTGACACCAATATGCTTCTGCTAAACAAAGCAGTGAAGTCGTCTTAGATTTGTTCTCTTTATGTTTCAAAACCTTTACTATGTTTGGATCTGGTGAGGTCAGCAGAAATGTATGCAGTCCTACAATTATAGATCTATACATGTAATCAGTTTCGAGGAGGCCTATATCTCATTCAGAATGAGGAAAATATAATCTTGATAAACATTGATTTTTACATCTCATTTGTTAAGCATGAAGGACTTTTCTAGCATTCCTGTCCAACTGATCCAAATGGGCCCAGTCAATCACCCCAAAACTGTAATTTAGAACAGGAAAAGCAAATTGGTTTATAGCTTAGACTTTGTTCTTAGATGTCAGGACTGTTTTCATTATTAATTTTAGCCTTCTAAAATATTCCTTATTGAGTTTTGTCCGCATTTGTTCATGTTCTATTGTTTATCCTTCTTCATTTCTCAAATATATCTCAATTCACCCTCAAAAAATTGCTGAAAGCTCAAATCACTGAAAACTCATTTCACTGAATCACATTTCACTGAATGTAAGTATTGTTGGGCAAATAAAACATATATGCCCTTTTCCCTACGATAGTACGATCCTGGAGTTAGTATATCTAGTTAGATGGTGTGGGGGGCACAGCCTCCTACACTGGGGGGTGTGGAGAACCTAGCACACCACCTACTTAGCTTTTATATTTATGAATCTCATTTCACTGAAAGCTAACAATATAAAACCAAACATAGGTGGGGGCTACTGCCCCCATACCCCTCCCCAATGTGGGGGGCTGTGCCACCCATACCCCCTAGATATATATACTAACTCCAGGATCGCACTACAGTGGGGAAAAGGGCATCTATGTTTTATTTGCCCAACAGTACTTACATTCAGTGATATGTGATTACGTGAAATGAGTTTTCAGTGATTTGAGTTTTCGGCGATTTGGTGTGAGTGTTTTGAAATTCAGTGAAATGAGTTTTCAGTGAATCAAAGTAGACCCATACATATATATATATATATATATATATATATATATATATATATATATATATATATATATATATATATATATATATATACATATATATATATGGGTCTACTTCAAAACACCGATGACGAGAACACAGAGACCGGAAGATCGACAACTGAGATGACTGACAGTTTAAAAGCACGAAACTTCACATGCCTGACAAACCACAATCCCGACAATCAACAAAACAAAACAAGTACCTTTTCCAAAAAACACACACACAACACAAGTACAACAAAAAACTTACAAACCTACACTAAACCTTACATACACAACTACCTATGCACTAACCTTAACCCATACCCTAACCCTAAGGTCCGTCACTATCGCACACTCACCTAACCCGCACCCTAACGCTAACTCACTTAACCCACCCCTAACCCTAAAGTCTGTCACTATCGCACACTTACCTTAACATGTCGGTGTTTTCTTGGCACTGCAACTTTCCTGCTTTAAATGTTGCTTTTGCACATTTATCGTATATCATCTGAAAAAATTTTGACTACTTCCATTAGTGCTTTCTGCTCCTCATCTGATGAACTATATAGTTTTAAATCATCCTCAAAAAGTTAAGAAGGCTTTACACTTTGATTTTGTTTGGGAGCCAAATTGTAACCATGACATTATCTATGAAATAGACAGCTTAATGGGTTAAGGGCAAGACAAAAGAGCAGCAGTAACAAAGAATCACCCTGGAATACCCTCCTTTGAATTTTTATCCTTGGTATAATAATTTGTCCTTTTTCATGGTTTAACTGCAAAGTGGTTTCTCTTGATGTCCTATATTTTTGTGGTAAGATTTTATCTGTTATTAACTTAGCTGCACAGTAATATATCCTATTTACTTCTGTTATATCACACATATTTCTGTTAATAGTCTTGATTGTTGGGTTTGTTTGTTTTATCAAACTTCTAACAGTTTGGGTTTTATTGGCTTTCTGTAATTTATTTCTTTCATCAATCTTAATATGTCTGTCCATCTCTATTAAATCAAACAACTCTTCCCTTAGATCTTTTCTTCTAAACTGAGGGCATATACTTTATTCTCTGTCTCCTGCTGGCATTCTTCAGAAAGTTCCAGAACATCTTTCTATGACATATACTCTTCAGCTGCTTCCTGCACCATCTATTGTTCTTTTATATTCTTTTATATGGGACATCACTGGCCTATCACTCCTCAAAATTAATTATGTCAGAGCCACCACCGTTTCCTGCTCCTTCACTTGCTGTGCACCTCCAGCTGAATATTTGTACTGGTTTCCTACTGAGGGCTCCACAGTATCTTCATGTAGCAACTGATCAGATACTTCCCAGTCCACCTGTTTTCCTTAATTTGGGGACTCATTGTTCCATCATGCTTTGATGTTACCAGATTTGGGTGCCTTCATCTCTAATTGAAAGCAATTCATTGTGAGTCTTTTCAAATGGATAGCTGATTGTACTACAAGTAATCTACATACCTGAGAAAACTGGTTGGAATCTTCATTCCCCATGGGGAAAAACAGTGGATTTTAGTAATGGTGATTCTGTGATCAAACTGAAATGTTGGATAAAAAATATAATATTTTTTATGAGAGTGTTTGAAGAAATCACATTCCAAATTGACTCATACTTTGGCATTATCTGAAAGGTAGGATGCAGTTTTCAATTTTATATCATGATCTTACCAAATCTTTTGCTAGACAAGGATGTGAATGTATGAAATTGTTGGTCAAGGACAATAACAAGCAAATGCCCACATTAAAAACGGACATTTGGTGACAAATCAGTTCTGCTACAATGAACCTGTGCTTTATCCTACATTGACTGGCATCTAAGGAAGTATTTGTCAAAATGGACAATACATATTAAGAAATTAAAAGTAGGAAGGATAAAAAACTCAAATATGATGATTTAGAAAAAAACTACGAAGGTATACTGTCAATATGTCAACTAAGAATGAATGAAACAGGTACTGGTACAATTTTAGAAAAAAATAACTTCAAAGTTTGTAATTTTAATCACTTGGATATTGCTGATGGACATCATAGTTTATTTGAAAAAGGACTGATTTTGTTCCATCTACTAGAATATATTTTGTAGATGTATTTATTGAATTGAAATGAATTGTTTTGAAACTGAATCTTGGTCTGATATTTGATAATAAACATAGCAGAGACCTGTCCAGAATTTACTAAGAAAATGGTCTACAATCCTTTTCTCCAACCTGCCTTTAAATACCTTAGAAAATTATGTGAAACTGAAATTATAAAATATTTACAGAATATCATAACAACTAATATTACAATCTGACACATAAAGAAGGACATTTGTTAAATGAGATTGTCTCTGATGAATCAGTATGACTGGTGAAACTCGACACAATACGCACATTCAAACACACACATATCCCAAATAAGCACCTATCCAGGCATGTCTATGGGTCAGCTCCTGGTGTTTTCTCCTGTCTACCTGATGAATTTGGGCATCCTGGGGCAATGCAGCAATTGCCTCATGTACACAGACAACCCTCTACTCCCACCACCCAACACTACAACCTGTGAGAGATGCACTTATATAGCCAAACTGGAAGCAAAGCTCTCTTCCCCCAAGACTGGACTAGACAGTCAAGAGGAGAGGGTAAACACTTGCACCACTCCACACTCATCACATATTTCCTCAAAACCTACACCACCAAAACACACACATAGAAACACAAAACATACACCTACATTCACAGAGGCTCTCAATAAAAATCTGCCCAAGCAACAGAGACCTCCAAAGCAGAAACACAAGCATCCTCCAACTCCCAACACAACCCAAATGACACATAACTCACAAACTCAGTGTGCCACCCAACCACAGGCCATAAGGCATAACAACGTACCCAACACTCTAGTCATAAGTGACTCTATAGTCAGACACACTGATGTTTCACTCACCAGGCAAAATGAGGAGAACGTTACTATCAGCTGCCTGTCAGGTGCCAGGATCCACCACATAATGCATGCACTCAGTTCACTCCACAACAAGTACAAATATGACTCTGTCATTGCCCATGTTGGTGTGAATGACCTGAGATGTACCTCCCTGGACTACATGAAAAGAGACATGGAGGAGCTCTCCGATCTTGTAGCCCAGGCTGGTATGACCCTAGCCCTGAGTAGCATCCTGCCATCACACAGAATGATACCACAGTACAGGGCAAAATGAATGACTTCAACAATTGGCTAAGCATCTGGTGTCATTCAAAGGGGATCCAGTATCTGTCTGCCTGGGATAACATGATTGACAGACCATGATGCTTTGCCAGAGATGGCCTGCACCTGTCACCCATGGGATTCTGGATACTGGCTAAGGTTCTTGCCACCCCTATAGTGCCTTTTTTAGGCAAGGTTCAAATGACAAATTCACCACCGTAACAGGTGCAAGCAAGCACAATCTGAGAGTAATGCTACTCAAGGCTAGAAGTCTAAACCTCAAAATGCACTCACTTTAGGCACCCCTTAAAATTGAGAACATCAACATCTGTGCAGTGACAGAGACCTGGTTCAAAGTTCCAGAGAGCTCCCCTGCATTATGAGGCTATAATTCATACCAGACCTTTTGGCCACCTAACCTGGACCGAAACACTAATGGTGGAGGCGTGTCCATATTCATTAAGGATATCCACACCTCCAGGATAGTTGCTCAGCATAATGCATCCGAGATTATCCAAGTGCAACTAACTCTAGGCAAGACCACAATCCAAATTGTAGCTTGCAACAGACCCCCCCACCATGCCCCAGGATTCCCACTCCTCATTTCTTGATACACTGGAAAATATTAGGGTACAACCCAACACCCTAATAATGGGTGATTTCAACTACCCCACCATTAACTGGGAAAACTACTCATGTACCAACTCATTTGCTCAATTTTTGCTGGAATTCATAAATTCCAACACCTTGGATCAACTTATCCACACCCCCACTAGGGGCAGCAACATCCTAGACCTGGTCATTACCAACATGGGTGACCGATGTTCCACACCAGAGGTCAATTCCTCGTTTGTTAGATCTGACGACAAGCTAATCACCCTAGACATCCACATCCCGCCCCCACCCCCCATTAGGGAAACCATCATAAAAAAATTCTCCAAAGCCAACTTCACACTTCTTAAGACAGAAGTGGCAAACTTTACGACACCCATGCAGATGGGCAATGGAGGTACGACTGCTGGATCCTACACAAATGCACTTTATAAGCACTTACACGAGTGCATGGATCGTGCTATCCCTAACAGAATTAAGATGCTATCTTCCAAAAAAAGGAAGCCAATCTGGTGGTCCCCTGCCATAAACAAACTCTACAACAGAAGAAAGAAACTGCTGTAAAAAAGAGTAAAATCCCATGATTGGTGGAACTCCCTGATCAGCCTCAATAAGAAGCTGAGATCACTCATAAAATCCTCCAAAGCTAGTTACAAAAACAAAATCATCACTGTTTTCAAAAACTACCACAAAGCATTCTATAGCTATGTCAATAATCTCAATGGCAACACTCAGATCTGCTCTGAGTTACAGCACAATGGCACTAAAAATACAGAACCAACTGATATTGCCAACATCCTGGCAGATAGGTTCAGTGCTAATTTTACCCTCCCTCTCACCCCCTAAAGGGCCCATCTCTATACCAGAAGAATGCAAAGTTCCTGCAATCACAGCTGCACAGGTAAAAACCACACTCTCCAAAGCCAAGAACACAGCATCTATGGGACCTGACAACAACCCAGGCTGTGTTCTACACGAACTATAGAATGAACTGGCACCCCACCTAAGTACCATGTTCAATCATAGCCTCACCTTAGTCTTTGCACCCACTGAATGGCACACAGCGATGGTTATCCCACTCCACAAAGGGGGATCCACCACGAATTCCGGGAACTAACGCCCCATTAGCCTGACAAGCCTGGTCTGCAAGGCCATGGAATTTACCATCATGGAACTTATAAACAAATACATTGGTAATCTCCAAACTCTGGACCCCACCCAGTTTGGGTTTGTAAAAGGCAGATCATGTCTTCTAAACCTGATACACTTCTTTGAAGCAGTCACCAAAGCCTTAGACGAGGGTAACGTGTTATACACAGCCTATCTAGATCTCACCAAGGCATTCAACACCATCCCCCACTCTGGAATTATAGATAAACTCACTAAACTAGGTATAAATCCCTATGTCACAAGACAGGTTCTCAACTGGCTCACTGACAGAGCCCACACTGTAAAAGTAGCAGACTCCAAATCCGACTTCAGACCAGTGACAAGTGGAGTACCACAGGGTTCAGTCCTGAGTCCTCTCCTGTTTGGTATCTACATCTCTGAAGTACAGGCTAACACAGAAGGTCTTTGGCTAATGAAGTTCACATATGACTGCAAATTAGGAGCCATAATCGAAAGTCTTAATGATGTGGACATCCTACAAAAGGGCTTTACTGAGACACTTGCTTGGTGTCAAAGCCATGGCCTCAAGCTCAATGCCAAAAAGTGCATTGTCATTCCTTTTGGTAAAAACTCTGTACTCATGAACTACCACATAGGCGGTAGTCTACTTAACACTGAAAGTGTGATATGAGACCTTGGGACACAAGTGTACAGTAGTCTCTCCTTTGATAATCACATTGCCACAGTAGTCAGGAAATCCTTCTACATGGCACACCTCATCACAAAAGGTTTCTCCTCCGGGAAGAAAGAGGTAATTGTTTCCCTCTACTCATCACTTATTAGACCCATTATAGAGTACAATGCCACTTTTGGTATGTACCTCACAAGACATCTACAACAACTGGAAAGGCCACAGAAATACCTCACAAAGAGGATTAGCAGTCTCAAACAGATGTCCTACGCCGACCGTCTCAAAATACTCCAGACTTACTCCATCATATATGACCTACTCAGAGGCGATCTCTGCCTAATATACAAAGCTATGTCAAACCTAGAGCTGTTGGACATGCTCCACTTCAAGAAATCCCAATCCCTCCGAGCTACACAGTCTAGGGACCTAAACCTTGTCACCAGAATAAACGGAACATGCTGGAGGGATAGATTCCTGTCCCAGAGACTTCCCATACTCTGGAACAAACTACATATCTATATCAAACAAAGCTCCTCATTAGCTCTTTTCAAGAAAAATCTTGATGATTGGATGTGAAATAGGAAATTTACCCCGGGGATCATTTCTGTGGCTCTGCTCGACAGGGGCACAGGAAAATAATTTTCTTGGGTGGCGAAAGCCAGGGTACCTTTTTGGCTAGGCTTATATAGGCCCTATGGCCAATAGCCTAGTACCTACGTATGAACCTATGTCTGTGAGGTGTAAGGTGCTGTCCCTTTTTCCTGCTTTATAAATCATGGATGATTTTGGTCAGTCAAAAATACTAGACATTAGACTTTCAGACTTCTAACATTTGGTACATCTATGGTAATGCAACAAAAGTTATACTACTGACTTTCTAAGACTACAGTTGGAATAATTTAAATATGGTTCCCTATTTTATCAGAGAATGCTTAAAATAGCGAATGTTGTTTTATCAACCATTTTAAATCAAAACTATGAAATCCCGAGAACACGGAACAGCGATTGTTTTTCCCATGGAAAAAAAAATCACTGGGCCGTTTTTGGGACTTTGCCATTTCCTCCACTGTGGTGAGATATCGGAGTTGGTATATTTAAGTAGGGGAGGTGTGGGGGTCGCAGTCGATTTTTAAGGGTCGATTATACAGCATTCCATATACTAAGCATTCGCTGTTATAATACAGACCCTTCAAATACATTCCTGATTTTGTCTCACCATTAAATTTTAGCTCTGATTTGATTTCTTGTGCTACCATGTCTAGAGTTGTGCACAATGATCCCCTGTCTCTCTCCCTGGTACATCACAAACTATTGCAGCCATTAGATGCTGCCAAGATCCCCAATATATGTTAAAAAAACCTGCACTAGCTTATCAGTTAACTCAGTGAGTTGATATTTGCTCTGGAAGTGCAGAGTTTGAATGCTTTCTTCCCATTTCATTTTCCTCAATGCATTCCTGGTATCTAATGGTGGTGTAGATAATTACATTGTTTTCTGTAGAAGGTGGGAGGGTACAGGGTTGGATTCATGTTTAGGCACACTGCTTATAATACTATTCCTGGTATCTAGTGGCTCTCCACAACAGTTTTTTTTTTATTTTTAATTTGCTGTATAGATTGCATTAAGTGCTTTTAACATATGCTATACAGAGTATCCCTGGTGTCTCATGTTCCCCCAACCAATGTACTTAGATTTCTTCCTGGTGTCTAGTGTTTCCTCTAACCCACATACTTAGATCTATCCCTGGTGTCAAGTGTTGTCCCCTACCTTGTCTGTAGTGTTATCCCTGATGACTAGTGGTCCCCCAACCCAATATTTCATGCTTTGCTCATTAGTCTAGAGGTTTATGGAAGCACACACACACACACACACACACACACACACACACACACACACACACACACACACACACACACACACACACACACACACACACACACACACACACACACGCGCGCACACACACACACACACACACACACACACACACACACACACACACACACACACACACACACATACAGACACTTCTCCACCCAGTAGTATTCTTACAAGCACTCACCCAGTCACCCATGCACACATGTAACCTAACCCCTCACTAATTCCTCTACTGCTACTTCCCAGGCAGATTGACATTCACACATGCACTCATGCATGCAGTCCCTCATAATTAGATACACACACACACACACACACACACACACACACACACACACACACACACACACACACACACACACACACACACACACACACACACACACACACACACACACACACACACACATACACACACACACTCTCTCTCTAGATACTACCTGTCCATTAGAATTCCCAACACTTACCTATACTGTGATGGATGAACACAGACTCATCATGGCCTTGATCATTACTGCAAGCAGCCAAGAGTGCATGCACTAAGTTTCATAGCCATTCAACTTCATAAATACCTTACAACAGGCAGTTCTATGGATGGGGTGGGGCAGAACACAGGGCTAATTAGCATATGCCTCTACTGTGGACTGCCTCATTAGTATGTCACACAGCCACAGAGACAGACTACCACTACACTGGACATCTTCCTGCAATAGCACTGTGGTAGGGCTGTCTCTGAGCACAGAAAGGTTACCATGAGGAGCATACATCATGTACATCTTGTGATAGCCTTTCAGAATTCAGATCAATGACTTTTCTTCATAATTTCATTGAACATTTTTTCTGATTTAAGTAAGGTAATAAGTTGAATAGAATCTTTTAGGTTATCACTTACGCAATAGTTTTGCCAACTGTCATTTTGAGACAGAAAATCTTATGCAGCATTAAAAATTACTATTTTATTTTATTTTATTTTTTATTTTACATTTTCTTTCTGACCATTGTAGAACACTAGCTTCAAATCTTTCAGGTTTAGCCTAAGGCTATAGATGGTCGAGTAAAAAATATAATGATTTTGCACAAATATTTAAATAATGATAAGCAGATATAGCACATTTTGTTAGCTGACTTATGGTGAGAAATAGCTGACAATACAAAATCATATACAAAATGCAGCTATCACAATTATAGTTAGGTGTTTTATAATAACTAAAGAAGCAGACATCAATACAGGAAAATAATGCATTTACAATATTTATAATAAAAAGTTCTTGCAAAAAGGAATAAAAGGAGATGAAGTTAGAGAGAAAACAACTAAGAAATGAGAGGAGGTTGGGCTATGGGGGAGATGAATTGATGGGGAAGAGAAAGTAGACAGCTGTTATTGTAATAGTATTATTATTACAAATGTCTGATGATGACTATGCTTATAAAGAATTCAGGTATTTCTGATTTTATGCTAAACTTGCCCAACATTCTGAAGGACCACTAGTACATGTAAATATTTATGAACCACGTAAATCTAAAACTATTACCCTTCAGAAACTCAATCCCTTGTTAGTGTCTTTTAACCATCAGTTCACTGGCCTAGATATATAAACATCCTTCAAGCATCACTCAGTAATACAAGTGTGACTATCTGGAATGACCTACACAAGGCCAGATTTTTATTTTATTATTTATGTATATAGAAAATCTTTTTTTTTTTTTTTTTTTAAGAAGCCATAATGGATACTCGTTTTCCTGTTTTTCTCATTCCAGAACTTTCCACGGTTACAATTTGTTAAAAATAATACGTTTGTTAAAAAGACTAGAAACATTCATATATGAGCTAAAAAAAATTCATTGACTAGCAAACAATCAGTGAGACTTGGCAGAGGGAGCAGAAGCTACATTAGAACTGAACACATTTTCTCCTTAAACTTTTTGTCAGTTCCAAAGAGCAATAGCATTCAGCCTTATAACCTTTGCCATTTGAAATGCACTTTCCTTAAGTTATTTTACTTAGGTGTCATTGCCCTGCAAAGAGATGATGGAGGCCCTAGTGGGCACTCTTATGTACAAGTAAACTGAAGCAGGGAGGTCAGTGTCCTAGTGACCAGAGTCTGTTATCTAATTAATGGACTTGTATATGTGTTTTCCATCCTGGTATCTGTTTCCTCTAATGCCATACAGCTTCGCAGCCTGTCTTGTATTTCCGCTTCTTGAAATCAGTGTTTAAAGCTTGTATATCTGCACTACGCTTGTGTTATATAATAGATGCCATATCCTTCAGATTAACACTGTATCAGCTGCTGCGTACATTGTTTCTGCTTCTGTTATTCCTTTTCCTTCCTTGATTTTAGTGAAACTCAACCCCCTCTGCTACAGAAGACGCTTGACTGCTCTTTTTAGATTAACACTGAATGTGATTGGCAAGCATTTCTTGCATTTTATAAGCAAACACAATTCCAAACATAAAGCTATCCTGGAAAGCTCAGTAATGTAGAAAGAATACCAGTACTGAGGACCTAACATATGCTAAAAGGCCAAAAACCCTAGATATGTTTTTTTTTTTTTACTGTGATATAGAAGAAAAACAGAAAGAGATTATATAGTAGCACTTAAGTCTTTGTAAATGAGCAACTATGTAATAGGCTAATAAGACTATAATCAAAGGAAAGCAGTGCACTGAGAAAACACACGCAAAAATCAAGAGACCAGAATTCAAGAGAAATATTGAAATGAGTAGGTCTAGTTGTAGAAAATTCGTAGTGTGGAACAAGTTAGTTAACCAAAAAAGGACCAAGGTAGAGTTTAATTTACAGGTTAGTATATTTAATGGAGATTGGTGTAATGGTTAAAGTGTTTACCTTACATACTCAAGGTACAGTGTTTGATTCTCACATCGAGTAGTTAGCTAAGTTTAAAATGGCCCATAAAGGCAATTAGTCCAGTACTAACCTATGATTGGAAATACAATCAGGAAAAGGAAAGGACCACTGTATTCCCAGGTGGTATACATTCTTGTAAATGGCAATTTCCCAGCATATGTTTTACACATTAAAGAATATAGTACGACTCCGATAAGACAGTCTTGCTCTTTTCCCATGCTGTACAGTTCTGGCACCTTGATTATGAAGCATGTACACTGCATTGTCTTCTACTGGCATAGTAAAGTCTACTCTTATATGACATTCTTGGTGCACTGAGGCAGTGAAATATAAAAACAAATTAGAAATACTTCTTTTTTATATGTGTCTTTGTCAGTCAGGTAAGCATATACCCTGCTGGCTACCTGGATCACAGTCAGATCTACCTGTTATGGAAAGGTTAATCAACACAGCAAGTGTGTAAAATAGGCATCTTGATAGCATGAAAAGATACATGTCATGGGGCAAAATAGCTTCATGGTTCAATGACTGGAAGTAAACTATAACAATTAACATAATAATTTGCAAAGCAACCATAGTTTGCAGGTTTGAATTATTGGCCATCATGGTAAATATCTAAAAGTATGGCTGCAACGGTCAGATCCGACCACAAGCTAATCAGCCTAGGCATCCACATTCCACCCCCAGCCCCAATTAGGGAAACCATCATAAAAAACTTCTCAAAAGCCAACTTCACACTTCTTAAGACAGAAGAGGCAAACTTCATGACACCCATGCAGATGGACAATAGAGGTATGACTGCCGAATCCTACACAAATGCACTTTATAAGCACTTACACGAGTGCATGGATCATGCTATCCCTAATAGAACCAAGATGTTATTCTCCAAAAAAAGGAAGCCAATCTCGTGGTCCTCTGCCATAAACAAACTCTACAACAGAAGAAAGAAACTGTTGCAAAAAATAGTAAAATCCCATGACTGGAGGAACTCCCTGGTCAACCTCAGTAAGAAGCTGAGATCCCTCATAAAATCCTCCAAAGCTAGTTACGAAAACAAAATTACCACTGACTCTAAAGACAACCACAAAGCATTCTATAGCTATGTCAAGAATCTAAATGGGAACACTCAGATCTGCTCTGAGTTACAGCATAATGGCACTAAATATACAGAACCAACTGATATTGCCAACATCCTAGCAGATAGGTTCAGTGCTAACTTTACCCCCCTCTCACCCCCTAGAGGAACCATCTCTATACCGGAAGAATGCAAAGTTCCTATAATCACTGCTGCACAGGTAAAAAACACACTCTCCAAAGCCAAGAACACAGCATCCATGGGACCTGACAATATCCCAGGCTGCGTTCTACATGAACTACAGAATGAACTGGCACCCTGCCTAAGTACCATGTTCAATCATAGCCTCACCTCAGGCTTTGTACCCACTGAATGGTGCACTGTGACAGTTATCCCACTCCACAAAGAGGGAGCCACGACAGACCACGGGAACTACCGCCCCATTAGCCTGACGAGCCTGGTCTGCAAGGCCATGGAACGTATCATTGTGGAACTCATAAACAAAGACATTGGTAATCTCCAAACTCTGGACCCTACTCAGCTTGGATTTGTAAAAGGCAGATCATGTCTCCTAAACCTGATTGACTTCTTTGAAGCAGTCACCAAAGCCATAGATGAGGGTAAAATGGTTCACACAGCTTACCTAGATCTCACCAAGGCTTTCAACACCATCCCCCACTCTGGAATTATAGATAAGCTCACTAAACTAGGTATAAATCCCTATGTCACAAGATGGGTTGCCAACTGGCTCACGGACAGAACCCACACTGTGAAAGTAGCGGATTCCAAATCCGACATCAGACCAGTGACAAGTGGAGTACCACAGAGTTCAGTCCTGGGTCCTCTCCTGTTTGGTATCTACTTCTCTGAAGTCCAGGTCAACACAGAAGGTCTTTGGCTAACAAAGTTTGCAGATGACTGCAAACTAGGAGCCATAATCAAAACTCCTAATGATGTGGACAAACTACAAAAGGGCCTCACTGAGACGGATACCTGGTGTCAAAGCCATGGCCTGAAGCTCAATGCCAAAAAGTGTATTGTCATCCCTTTTGGTAAAAACTCTGTACCCATGAACTACCACATAGCTGGTAGTCTACTTAATGCCAAAAATGTGATAAGAGACCTTGGGACACAGGTGGACAGTAGTCTCTCCTTTGATAATCACATCGCCACAGTGATCAGGAAATCCTTCTACGTGGCTCATCTCATCACAAAAGGATTCTCATCCAGAAAAAAGAGGTCATTGTTCCCCTCTACCCATCACTCATTAGACCCATTATAGAGTACAACGCCCCTTTTGGTATGTACCTCACAAGACATCTACAACAACTGGAAAGACCACAGAAATACCTCACAAAGAGGATTGCTGGCCTCAAACAGATGCCCTATGCAGACCATCTCAAACAACTACAGCTTTACTCCATCGCATATCGCCTACTCAGGGGCGATCTCTGCCTAACATACAAAGCTGTGTCAAACCCAGAGCTGTTGGACATGCTCCACTTAAAGAAATCCCAATCCCTCCAAGCTACATGCTCTTTGGGCCTTAACCTTGTCACCACAATAAACAGAACATGCTGGAGGGATAGATTCCTGTCCCAGAGACTTCCCATACTCTGGAACAGACTACCTATCTATGTCAAACAGAGCTCCTCATTAGCACTCTTCAAGAAAAATCTTGATGATTGGATGGGAAATGGGAAATTCACCCTGGGGATCACTTCTGTGGCTCTGCTCGACAGGGGCACAGGAAAATAATTTTCTTGGGTGGCGAAAGCCAGGGTACATTTTTTGGCTAGGCTTGTATGGGCACTAGGGCCAATGGCCTAGTACCTACCTATGAACCTATAAACTCCTTAATGTTCCTATTTTCTGTGTTCCAACATTTCAAGATGCCATAATCATCACACTCTTCAAAACCAGGCATTTGGTAATCTGTTGAAATAAGTATATCATGGTACCAAAACATATAGGAAACTGATTAGAAAAGTATCCCCTCCCCCCATTTGTTCCTTTTCACATTTCCAGTTCACATCTGCTTCTTATCTTTTATTTATTTGGAAGCATAAACTGTACATGCATTGTTTTGCATGCTGTGCTTAGCCTTGGCCAACTTGACAGTCTGACTCATACTGGGTTGGTCTTATGCATATGATATTGTGATGAACCTCCACTGGACCCTGTGGGGGATGTTCTCTGGAAGGATAGTTGGTACACACACAGTATTTCCAGATGCAGCTCTCTGCATCAAGTGCAGTTTCCCTTAATAGCACACAGAGACCACAGTCAGTCATGGGTTGGTTTCTCCCTCTCCCTCTTCCTCCAGATCCCCAGTAAGACTGCCCACTGGCACAGCTATGGAGTTGAGATCTCACCTGAGTGACCAAGCTAAGACCTCCAGGACCCTCTCTGTCTAACCAGTGCTTTGATACACACACTTTAGATTTGATTTACAGACACACACGCACACACACACACACACACACACACACACACACACACACACACACACACACACACACACGGGAAAGGCTGGCACAGGTTTACTAGCTATCCCCCCTTCTCTCCAAACTATAAAGTAGTTACCAATGTCACCAGTCACTCCTTATCAGCTACTTTAGGGCCCTTAATAAAGGGTGTCCAGTTTTATTGTGTAATATTAATATTAATACAAATAGTAGTGTGACCAAGAGCAAAGCCATTAGGAGTGGCCCACAGAGTGTTACCAAATAAATATGCAAAATAATAAATAAAAGAACAAGACAATACTAAATATATATTCACAGTGACATCAGAGTTCAAAATCACAAGAAATATTTAAAACAACATTGAAGGACAGTTTCAAATCAACAAGGACAATGTATTTATTATTTTATTTATTTATTTATTTAAATTTGTTGACCGGGAGTGTCCGACTGGACATGGGTCCATTTTCAGCGGAGGCCCGGGGAGAAAAGCTCCACAGTAAATAAACAGGCAGTAGTTACATTGGATTACATAGCGATTAACAATTTAACATAGAAATTACTTACAACATATTTACAGATGAAGAACATAGTACATCAGTAGACAACTAGAATCTTTATCTGTGAAGTACATAACAGGCATTAACAAATGTAACAATGAGAAGTTTCTGCTTTATAATAAGCACTAGGCTTATGAGCATCTGAGCTTGCTATCATCAAGGTAGTTAGTGGAGGTGAAAGAAAGGTAGTAGTTGGATGGGGTGGATGATATTAGAGTGGGAGTTGCAAGGGCATAGCCAGCATGTTTTTAGGTGCGCTTTTAATAAAGTTTTGAAGTTGGTGCATGATGGTATGGAGGTAATTGTGGGTGGGAGTGAGTTCCATAATTTGGCTATGGCGCAAGAGAATAGTGCTTCACCAGCAGAGTTATTGGCTTTAGTGATCTGCAAATGATTTTTGTTGCTGGATCTTAGTGGTCTGGTGGTGCGATAGGGTTGGAGTAGATTCTGGAGGGATGGGACATTTAGTGGATGGTTTACTAGTTTGTGGGCGAGTGAGAGTTGATACCACTGAAGAAGGTGAGGGAGTTCAAGCCAGCCCAGTTCAGCAAGTGAGAGACAGTGGTGACTACGGTAGGATGCCCCTGTGGCGAATTTGGCAATTTTGTTGTAGCAGGTCTCTAGCATGTTTTGATCACATTGCCTTAGGTTGGTATATACTGGAGAGGCATAAAGTAGGGTGGAGATAAGGTGGAAATTTGCTATTGAAATCTTTGCTGCTTTGGTGAGAAATTGTTTATTTCTGTATAATGCTCCTAGTTTTTTGTGGACTTTTTTTATGGTCATGGATATGTGAATGTCAAATTTTAGTTTATTGTCTATTTCCACTCCTAGCAATTTGGTGTGTTCAGTTGGGTATATATTGCTGTTGTCTTTTGCTGTGATGTTAAAGTGAGAGTTGTTTTGAGTATGTTTGGTGGGTTGGAAAATGAGTAGTTTAGCTTTGATTGGGTTGAGTATTAATTGGGCATCAGATAACCATGTTTCAACAGAGGAAAAGGCTTCCTGTGTGACTTTTTGCAGTTTGGGTAGGGACTGGGCTGAGCAGATGATGGTTGAGTCATCTGCGTATTGGATGAGTGTGCCATGTTTGGTGGCAGAGGCTAGATTATTGGTGTAAACAGAGAAAAGTAGGGGTCCAAGGATGGATCCTTGGGGAACCCCTATGGAGACAGGTAGTTGGGGAGATATGTCATTCTGCCATACAACGGATTGTTGGTGGTCAGACAGGTAACTCTGAAACCAGTTGGTGACTGATTGTGAGAAGGATAGGTTATTGAGGACAGAGATAAGTTGTTTGTGTGGGATCATGTCAAATGCTTTAGATAGGTCTAGGAAAGTAGCAGAGGAGAGATAGCCATTGTTTTTATGCTGAAGGATAGTGTTAGTAAAGGAGCGTAAGGCAGTGGTGGTGCTATGGTTTGGTCGGAAACCATGCTGAGTACTGGAAAGGAGGTTGTTAGTAAGGAGGTAGTGTGAGACCTGAGAGTGTATGCATCTCTCTAATATTTTGGAGAGTGGAGAGAGAATAGCTATGGAGAGGTAATTGGTTAGTTCTGCAGAGGGTCCGCCTTTGTGGAGGGGAATTATATGTGAGACTTTCCACAATGTGGGAACGTAACTTTCTGACAGAGATCGGTTAATCAAGTTGGATACTGGGTAGGCCAAAGCATCAGCTGCGATTTGTAGGTATTCACTTGGGAGATTGTCTGCTGCTAATTTGGTGGATTTAAGTTTAGTTAAGAGTTTTTTTATGTTGGAGGTAGGCACAGGAGAAAAAGAGAAGGCAGTGGGGAGATTACTAGTTGAAGGTGTGTGTTGTTTAGCTAGTGATAGTATGGTTTGGATGAAGTGTGTGTTGAATGAGGTAGCAATATTTTCTGAGGAGTGAGGGATGTTAGGAGGAGGGGTGCTGACTTTACCTGGGTGGAGGATGGAGTTTATGGAGGACCAGAATTGTTTGGGGTTGTGTTGTGAGGAGTCTAGGGCAGACTGGTAGTATCGGAATTTGTCCCATTTTATTAGCTTTTTGACTCTATTGCATAGTTCTAGGAATTTCTGTCTAGCTGCGGGGGTTTTGGTTTTTCGCCAGTGCTCCCAGGCTTTATCCCTGTTTTTCATTTCTGACTTAGTGGTTTTATGTAGCCATGGGGAGGGTTGTGCTTTGGTTCTGGAAAATCTTATGGGGGCATGGTAATTAAGGATGTTCAGGAAGGTAGTATTAAAAAAATTCAACTGCGTCATCTTGACTGAGGTACTTTAGAGCATGCCAGTTACATTCTTTGAGGGATGAGATGAATGTGAGTGGGTTAAAGTTTATTTTTTTATGTATTTGACGATAGATGACAGGTTTAGCTTGGTACAGGTATTTTTTGAGTAGGAATGTTGGGGAGTGACCACTGAGGCTATCTGATAAGCAGCCTGTTATATATGACTGGGGGTTCTTACTGACTAGTATCCAATCCAGGGAAGTGTGCTTGCTGGAGTTTTTATTTATCCTTGTTGGTGACTGGACTAGTTGGGTGAAGCCATGAAGGTGTACATGATGGGTTGGATTGTTGCCAGAACAGGACTGCCATTCAATATTGAAATCACCTAAGATGATAGTTTCTTGGGGGAGATGGTGGGTAGACCAGCTGAGGAGGTTTTCTAGTGGAGGGATGTTTTGGCCAGGTGGGAAGTAACATCCAATTATGTTGATGGTTTTGTTTTGGTTAATTTTGAGGTTGGTATATATTATTTCTTCATTGCCTATTTGTGGAGCTGATGATTTTAAGATCTGGATGTTTAGATACTGTTTAAATATTCTAGCTACACCACCTCCTTTTTTGTTTAGCCGGTCTACTCTTAGTATGCCGTAACCTGTAGGGAGTATTTGCTCACTGGTAATGTGAGGTTTTAGCCAGGTTTCTGTCAGGATGACTATATCTGGGGAGTATAAGTCTATGGTGGCATGGAGTTCATGGACTTTGTTGGATATACTTCTAATATTTAGTCTTAGTAGAAGGAAGTCACTTGGCTTTCTATTGGCTAAACTAAGCTTTACTACATTCCTGACTGTTTCTAAGAGAATTACTATACCCTAGCAGCTTACCTAGAGTAAGGCTGATGTGGTGAATTGTTCTTGTTGTCAGGTCCAAGACAGAATGCAGAATGATCTGTATCACTGAGAGCCTTCTCAAAATAATATCTAAAATATTATTGCTGGGATAGTCTGCAGAATGACATAATTTCTGGTCATCTGACTTCCAGTTCACAGACAAAATCCCCATTGCTGAAGCTGGCAGTATTTAGCATCTACCTGTAAAAATAATAATACAAGGGCTTTTGCTCAGATCTTTGACAGGTGTTGGAAGTCATAAAACAATTGCATTCCTTAATGCTTCCAAAGTAGCAATTAGTTTACCTCGAAGACAATACAGAAAGCTCCCTAGTACAGACTTTGTGTCTATGGCTGCATTGAAGCATCTTTATGGACTAGCCTATAAAGTAATTTAATTTCAGATATTTTTCTAAAGTTGCTTGACTGAGGTTAACCTTTTGATTTCCTCTGTTAACATATAGATTTAAACAGTTAAAATACTGCATGTACATTTCTATTCTCTTCCAGTAGGGGTAGGGCACACTCTTAATACATTTTAAGGACAGGCACTTTACAAATACATTTTCAACACAAATATCTGTACAAAGCAGTTTGATATACACAACATACAGTTTTAATACATTTGTAACCCAAGCATCTTGTATGAATTAGTTTAATATTCACAAATGACATATCATTATTTATAAAATTCCAGCTAGCTGTGCTAGCAGTAGCTCCTTTTGTCGCAGATATATTGTAGACAGCTGCCATGGGACAAGTGTATGGTGATGTCATAGTCTGCAGCGCTGAGAATGATTCATAATGTTTGTGCCCTCATCAGACAGGACTATGAAGAGGGAATCATTTACCTGTTATATAAATGAGATGGTCTGTTGGTGGGGTGGTATCCATTTGTGGAATTCTTTTCTGTCACTGTCTAAAGGAGCAAACTGTGGGGTTGTTTTGCAATGTCAATGTTCTCAAAATGCTGTTATTGGGTTCAGCAACAGAAATGTATTTTTTGACCAGTACTAAGAATCAAGCACTAACTATGTCCTGATATCACTCAAAACCACTCAGCTAAAGGCAATGTCAATGTACAAGGGTCATAAGTCATGTTGTTGTATATTCCGGTGCTAACAATGCACAGTAAGACCGCCATAAAATTTCAGTTTTCCTTGCAGTTGATGTTTAAGAATTGCTTCAGATGGTGCAGTACATTATTTCCTTACAAAGTTTGTTTGATTTCTTTTATATGAATGTAAATTTGCCTATGTCACAAGGGATAGTTCCATAAAGGTGTTTTAAAAAATATATATATTCAGCTATCCTCTGCAAGGTACTCGGTCATGCATGTAAATACTCTAGGGTGCCAGCACATTGCTATGAAATGGAGAGAGTTCTGGCTCCTTACTGCCCCCCAGTTGTTTATGAAGCATTACCTACTTTATGTATATATATATATATATATATATATATATATATATATATATATATAAATATATATATATATATATATATATATATATATATATATATATATATATAAATATATATATATATATATATATATATATATATATATATATATAGAGGTGTTGGGCACCCAGTCAAACATACACTACACCGACACCTGCCTTGTCTACACCATTTAGTTGAAACAGACAAATGGTCAATAGGTGCACAATATGAACAATCCCTGGGTATAAGAATATTCCTTTTCCAAGGGAAATGTGCAATCTTGGAGTTAGTATCTGTACGTAGCAGGGTGTAGAGGCTGCAGCCCCCCACATGGTGGGTGCAGGGGAGCTTGTCTCCCCTGCAAAAATGCTTGCTGTTGGTTTAGTCAGCTCCAGGGTAATCACCATAGTATGACCAGTACACTTTGATATTTGTGAATTAAAAAATATGATCTACTTGGTGTTGACATATTGTACATTTGATTATAAAGGAATCATCCAGCTCCATTACAAATACAAATGTGTGTGTGTGTGTGTGTGTGTGTGTGTGTGTGTGTGTGTGTGTGTGTGTGTGTATCTATATCTATTTATATGACAAACACACACACACACACACACACACACACACACACACACACACACACCTGTCTACAGTAAAATCTCAGTTAACCAGAACTCAAACAAGCAGAACTCTCAAGCAACCAGAAAAAAATTGAAGAAATACAGTACAATTTTCATGTGTTGCACTTTCTGTCCCCTCCCGCCTCACAGAAACATATCTTACATTTTTAGAGTTTTAAGTTTTAAAAAGGAAGATAGAAATAAATTCCCTCTCCCCCAACCCAAGAACAAGTCAAACCAAACAAATAGTATAGGGTACAGTATTAGTCAGACTATCCGGCATCTATGGTTACATGCTATGTGGTCAAATGATATGTATGCCAGAAGTGTGCAGTGGGTGGCCCTGTGGTTAAATTTTGTGATGCACTAATGTTGTGTATTTTGAAATGTAGGTTTGCTGAATGAAGTAGTGTTGTGTATGGAGGTAAGTGGGATTCAGCATTATAGGTTAGGAGATTGTGTGTGATCATATGTGGGTAAGGGTTAGGATAAAGATTAGGTAAGGAGATAGATTTAGTGCTATAAATAGGAGGTTTACTATCAAAATGATGAATGTAGGTTCAGCGAACACAGAATGTCAAATAACAGTCGTCTGACTCATGTGTTGCCTAACTTACATATTTTCAAGTCTCCGGTTCACCCAATGCACTGTGCATTCGCAACTATGTGGTCAGTATTAGGACTAGATATCACAAAACAGTGCAGATCAGGAAATTTACCCTTTTCCCACTGTAGTGCAATCTCGGAGATGGAATATATAATTTGCAGGGGGTGTGGGGAGGCATAGGGGGGCTTGCCCCACTGCAAAAATGTGTAGTTTACAGTTATGCAATACATAAGTACTGCTGAAAAGTATAATTTCCGTTGCTGTTCTCAAAGGTGCAGGGAAAGGAGTATGTCAAATAATGCCGAATTCAAATATTTGGCATTAGATTCGACATACTGACTTTCTTCCTCCTCAGTTTTCGGTGTTGTGATTCACGCAAATGAACAGAATTCATTCTGTCATTCGCGATTTTGATAGTAAACCATATAGAATATAGTAAAAGGAATAAATAATGCTGTAAAGGAAGTTAATTAAGCAAAGGTGATTGCTACTGTGGTGAGAAATTCATTTTAAATATTATTTGAACATTCTTATAAAAAATAAATATCGATAGAATATGGATCTAATTAACATGTAATAATAATGCCTGTAATGAGTGTTAGTAGAGGAGATGGCATGTGAAATGAATAAGGAAAAGAAGAAACGTGAAATAGTTATGTTTGTTTTTGCTCTGGAATATATTATTATATTTCAGAGTAGCAACTAAAACAGTTTCTAGTTGCTTACTGTATTAATTCAGGCAACTAAGTTATAAAGGAATCTACCAGCTTTGTTAACACAAAGGGATAAATCCAGGAATATGTCTTGCATGGCCAGGATTTAATTAGCAATCCAGGGAATAGTGGACCTGGTGGGTTTAGGAGTATGAGGAACGATGAATCTATGTCTGCTTGCTTTTCTTTGGATGGAGAAGCAGAATCATGTTTCTGGGGAAAATGAGCATGTTGGAATCCCCCGTGGAAACTGGGGGTAGCATAGGTGTGCGTCCCTGAGGTAGACAGTATCATTGAATGCATGACTTGAGTAGGTGAAGGTGCATATCTCATAGAGTCCTACTGCATACTTACCCCTTGGATGCTTATGAGAATCTTCAGAGAGTTGCATGTACCTTAAAGAGAATCCCACCATTGCTGGGGTGATGTCTGAAGTGCACACCAGGCATGTTGGACTGTCACCCTTGAGGAATGAATGGGCCAAATTTTTCTCTTCAGGGGAACATTACACATATTTACACAGTTTATAAGTAGAAAAAGGGGATTCAAACACATGACTAGAGGTGGAAACTGACTGGCATCTCACTGTCTTATTCTGTCTATGATAAACAACTAAACCCTGCATCACAGCTTAACAATTTCATATGAATATCTAAGGAATGTAATGATTACAAGTTTTATAAAAAGAGTTTCGGCATTTAAAGTGGGGTGGGTCATAGACTACTTGCATTGACCGTCATATAAGATATCTTGGACTGCAAGTATGTTTTGATGCAAAACTATTAAATGAGCAGCAGATAATAGAAAGTCCAGTGTATTTCAATAACAGTTTTGGCACTAATATTTTCAAGCAACTGCCAGCTGTTACTACAGAACTATAAATACCTTTTCCAGTCAGGCAGTCCCTCTAGTTATTTGAGGGAAATGTATCTGAATGCATTGTACCTGAGCTTGATTTAAAGGCCACAAAACTGAGAATATAAAGACTGTTCTACATCTGTGATGTTATATTCTGATTCTCTTCCTCTGCTATCAGCTTACCTGTATTTTGCAGATGTAAATTTTTTTAGCCACAATTCTGTAAAAAATGATTCATCAATCATACTTTGTTAAAGAGCCAGACTGAAATGGATTTTGTGATGAAAACATCTATTTTAAATCAACAGCACTGAAAGTTCAGAAGCTTCTTTCACAGAAATCCAGATATCTTGCAATTGCTAAGTAAAGTGATTTGGTTGGGCTGTGCCCTCTAAAAGAAGACAATGTTGTTGTTGCTTTTCACCCAAAGTAACACAAAGTGCTTTCTGTGGAATGTTGTTTGTCTTCTGGCTTTTCCCGGTAAGGGGTTGCCACAGTGGAACTCCGGTCCGCTAATGATTGGCAATAGATTTTTACGAAACGCCAGCTCGATGCCCAACCTTCAACGAAGGCATGCCCATTTACGCACGCATGTCTTTCAAACGCTACCCAACTGCAGGGAGGACATGCAGACTTCACACAGGAGGCACTCCCAACCCCAGCATCGAACGGGAGAACCTCCTGTTGTGAGGTAACAATGTTACCGCCGTACCACCGCGGCATACAAAGTACTTTCTGTGGAATAAGGTGATCAAATGATATCTCAAGTCCTCATCAAGTCAACAGATTGTACTTGCTGTTCTTTTTCTTTGTTTTGTGAAATGCAAATAAGGGAATAAAAACTGAAAGCAAAAAAGTTACTCTCTGGATAATTAAACAGTAATTCAGTTTATTTTTATAGAATTACACTATAGCCAGAATGTATGTAAATAGAAATACAGACTGAATGCCTTACTCTAAATGTACTCTTATGTACTACACTGTACAAATACTTACATATGGCACTATATTAAGCAGCAATTATTTAAATCTATTCATCTGTGAACATTGTTCTCTTTTGTATGGTTTTAACATCTGCATTTCTCAACGCTTGTTTTGGAGTTTTCCTTTCAGACTGCAGTGGTGGTGCTGCGGTAGCGTTGTCGCCTCACAGTTAGATGTTGCCTTCTGTGTGTTGACATGCATGAACAGGCGTTCCTTCGCTGAAGGTTGTACATTAGGCGTGGCAAGCCAGTACGTAAAAATCTACTGCCAATCATTAGCGGACCGGAATTCCGCTGTGGCGACCCCTAACCGGGAAAGCCGAAAGACACAAACAAATATTATAAGCTGAAAACTGTCACTTCCTAATAACCGTATTCTGGCTAACAAACTAACTTTAAAGATATACATGCAGTATGTCTGGTTTCTTTTATTCTAGTTAGTATAAAACCAGTATTTTACTCTACAGAACAGTCGTGTGTTCTGTTTACTGGCAGATAATGATACATTTTTAACAACTTGCAAACAATTCTCAGAAGGTCAAACAAATAATAAACACACAATTATATGGTCACAAGCATTTTTCTTTTAATAAAATAAAAAAGATAAGAAGAGCAGAAAGACAGTATAGACCAACATGTAGTTTCTAACAAATAAAGAAAACTGATTATTACAGCTCTGTTGAGAATGAACTTCAATGCTGAATATTACAACTATAATTACAAAAAAAAAAAAAAAAAAAAAGAACTTTGTTGATTTAACATCCATCCATGTCAAAGAACTGTCTGGGCTGCAAATATAAAAACCTGAATGGAGAGCACTAGTGAGCACAGTCAGGTTGGTTGCCTAAGTCCAAAGCTCTAGACTAATAGTGTTCCCAAGGGAAAAAAATAACAATAGATGTTCGAATGATCACTGTTGCATTAGCCTTAGCTACATAGATATAATAGCTGGGCAGCTTCCAAAGCTTCAGTACACCTCCCATGAGCCCAAAGTGTTAGGTAGGATGAGGTGAGCTGAATATGTGATGGGACCTCTTTGCCCAGGCCAGTAATCAAGGAGCTTCAATCCTCACCACTGACACTGGTGAGAGACTGTCAGTAAAACAGGATGGATTTGCGGTGATTTCAAATGCAGGATTACTACTCAATATCTGAGTTGTTTGGCTTCTGCTACATACCTACAATCAACTGCATTACTAACTGAGTTAAGTACAAACTTGTAGTGCTAAAGATTGTACTGCATTTTATTTTTCTGTGTATTTAATTGTTTCATTGAATATTGTGGTTTGTGTCTCTCTGTATTTTATTTTTTCTATTTAATTGTTTCATAGAATACTGTGGTCTCTCTCTGTCTCTGCAGTTAGTTTCCCATCCACCGTCCCTGTTTTTGTTTTGGTATTAATCTTGGTGGCTTTGGA
Source organism: Protopterus annectens (assembly GCF_019279795.1). Taxonomy (NCBI): domain Eukaryota; kingdom Metazoa; phylum Chordata; order Ceratodontiformes; family Protopteridae; genus Protopterus; species Protopterus annectens. The sequence goes on along the minus strand of NC_056731.1, from coordinate 1,823,530,227 downwards.
ATTCCCCGCTTCTCCTGTAAATTTGTGTTTGAGCACTCCTCCTGGGTCTATCTCATTTGCTCACTCAACCAAGTGCAGTGAGATCATATTTTGACTTCAGACACTGCTACCAGTCCCATCTGTTCAGCTCTGTCCCAGCTCTATTCCAGTCTAGTGTCACTAGCTCATTCTACCTAATACAGAGAGAACATTTGTGAAGGGCAAGCCACTTAGGTCCTTAATTTTGAATTATCTTCTGTTTCTCCTTTTTCCCTTTCCACTTTCCAAAAAAAATGTTCTAAGCTTGTTTCCTGCCTTTCCTGTAACTAGTCTAGTTCAGATACAGATTTGCTGTAACCAGGACTGTTTGCAAGCTTCTGAGCCCCCAAAGCCTTTCTTTGTTGGAGGGAAGCCTTCTAGCTTATCAGTGGGACTGGTAAGCACTAGGTAGCCTATCTACCACAAGAGGCATTTCTGGACCAAAAATTGTAGTTTATTGGCTGTTTGGGCAGTTTTTCCATCTCTTTCAATTTTCTGGTTTAAAAGCCTGCATTTGTGCTTGTTTCCCACCTTTCTTGTAACTAGTCTAGTCCAGATATAGATTTGCTGTATCCAGGACTGTTTGTAAGTTTCTGACCCCCCCCCCAAAGCCTTTCTGTGTTGGAGGGAAGCCTTCTAGCTTATAAGTGGAAGTGGTAAACACTATGTAGCCTATCTACCACAAGAGTGGTTTCTGGCCCAGAAATTGTAGTTTATTGGCTGTTTGGGCAGTTTTTCCATCTCTTTCAACTTTCTGGTTTAAAAGCCTGCATTTGCGCTGGTTTCCCACCTTTCCTGTAACTAATCTAGTCCAGATACAGATTTGCTGTATCGAGGACTGTTTGTAAGCTTCTAATCCCCCCAAGCATTTCTGTGTTGGAGCGAAGCCTTTTAGTCTATCAGTAGGAGCAGTAAGCACTAGGTAGCTTTTCTACCACAAGAGTGGTTTCTGGCTCAAAAATTGTAGTTTATTGGCCGTTTGGGAAGTTTTTCCATCTCTTTCAACTTTCTAGTTTAAAAGCCTGAGCTTGCGCTTGTTTCTCACCTTTCCTGTAACTAGTCTAATCCAGATACAGATTTGCTGTATTCAGGACTGTTTGTAAGCTTCTGAGGCCCCCAAGCCTTTCTGTGTTGGAGGGAAGCACTCTAGCTTATCAGTGGGAGTGGTAAGCACTAGGCAGCCTATCTTCCACAAGATCCAGGTACAGATTCTTAGTTTTAACACTTGAATTTGCTTATTTGTGCTCAGCACTTGTTCAGAACTTGTAGTTAGCACTAAATAAGCAACAAATTACTGCAACACTCAACATTTCTCTTTATCTAGAGTAAAACAGCTTTTGTACTTACTTTCCTCACTTGCTTAGAGAAAAACAGCTCTTATACTCACTTTCCTCACATGTCTAGAGGAAACTAGTTTTTTATTCAGGCATGTCCAAGGATCAGCTCCCAGTGTTCTCCCCTGTCTATCTGATGAATCTGGTCATCTTTAGGCAATGTAGTAATTGCCTCATGTACACAGACAACCCTCTCCTCCTACCACCCAAACCACAACCTGTGAGAGATGCACTTATCTAGCCAAACTGGAGGTAAAGCTCTCTCCAGCCAAGACTGAACTTGACAGTCAAGAGGAGAAGGTAAACACTTGCAACCCACCACACTCATCACATAGTCCCACTAAACCTACACCACCAAAATACACACATAGAAACACAAAAACATTAGAAGAGGCTTTCAATAATAATCTGCTCAAGCAACAGAGACCTCCAAAGCAGAAATGCAAGCAACCTCCACACCCCAACATAACCCAAATGACACATAGCTAACAGACTCAGTGTGCCAATAAACCACAGCCCATAAGGCAAACCAACGTACCCAACACACTAGTCATAGGTGACTCTATAGTCTGGCACACTGATGTCCCACTCACCAGGCTAAACAAGGAGAAGGTTACTGTCAGCTGCCTGTCGGTTGTCAGGATCCGCCACATAGCCCACACACTCAGGTCACACCACAACCGGTACAAATATGACTCTGTCATTGTCCATGTTGGTGTGAACAACCTGAGATGTACCTCCCTGGACTACATGAAAAGAGACATGGAAGAGCTCTCCGATATTGTAGCCCAGGCAACACTAGCCCTGAGTAGCATCCTGACATCGCCCAGAATGATACCACAGTACAAGGACAAAATTATTGACTTCAGCAATTGGCTAAGCTTCTGGTGTCATTCTAAGGAGATCCAATATCTGTCTGCCTGGGTCGACATGGTTGACAGACCATGATGCTTTGCCAGAGATGGCCTGCACCTGTCACCCCTGGGATTCCGGATACTGGCTAAGGTTCTTGCCATCCCTATAGCGCCTTTTTTAGGCAAGGTTCAAATGACAAATTCACCACTGTAACAAAGACAGGCAAGCAAAAACTGAAGTAATGCTACTCAATGCTAGAAGTCTAAATCTCAAAATGCGCTCACTCGAGGCACTCCTTAAAATGGAAAACATTGATATCTGTGCAGTGACTGAGACTTGGTTCAAGGTTCTAGAGAGCACCCATGCATTATCAGGACTATAACTCATATCACACTTTTTGGCCATCTAACCTGGACCAGAGGTGGAGGTGTGTCCATATTCATGAAGGATATCCACACCTCCAAGCTAGTTGCACAGCATAATGCATCTGAGGTTATCCAACTGCAACAAACTCTGGGCAAAACTGCAATCTAAATTGTAGCTTGCTACAGATACCCCACCATGCCCCAGGATTCCCACTCCTCTTTTCTTGATAAACTGGAAAATATTAGGGTTCAACCAAACACCCTAATAACGGGCAGTTTCAACTACCCCACCAATAACTGGGAAAACTACTCAATTACCAACTCCTTCGCTCAACACTTTCTGGAATTCATAAATACCAATGCCCTTGATCAACTTATCCACACCCCCACCAAGGGCAAAAATATTCTAGACCTAGTCATTACCAACATGAGTGACTGGTGTTCCACATCTGAAGTCAACTCCTCATTGGTCAGATCCGAACATAAGCTAATCACCCTAGATATCCACATCCCACCTCCACCCACCATTAAGGAAACCATGGTAAAAATTTTCTCCAAAGCCAACTTCATGTTTCTTAAGACAGAAGTGGTGAACTTCATGACACCCATGCAGATGGACAATACAGTTGTGACTGCTGAATCCTACACAAATGCACTCTATAAGCACTTGCACGAGTGCATGGATTGTGCTATCCCAAACAGAACCAATAAGTTATCCTCCAAAAAAAGGAAGACAATCTGGTGGTCCCCTGCCATAAACAAACTCTACAACAGAAGGAAGAAACTGTTGCAAAAGAGAGTAAAATCCCATGAGTTGAGGAGCTCCATGGTCAGCCTCAGTAAGAAGTTGAGATCCCTTATAAGATCCTCCAACACTAGCTATGAAAACAAAATCACCACTGATTCTAAGGGCAACCACAAAACATTCTATAGCCATGCCAAGAATCTCAGTGGCAACACCCAGATCTGCTCTGAGTTACAGCACAACTGCATAAAAATTACAGAACCAACTGATATTGCCAACATCCTGGCAGACAGGTTCAGTGCTAACTTTACTCCCCTCTCACCACCTAAAGGGCCCATGTCTATACAGGAAGAATGCAGAGCACCTGTAATCACATCTATGCAGGTAAAAGCTGTACTATCTAAAACAAAAACACAGCATCCATGGGACCAGGCAACATCCCAGGCTGTGTTTTACACAAACTTCAGAACAATCTGGCTTCCCACCTAAGCACCATGTTCAATCATAGTCTCACATTAGGCTTTGTGCACATGGAATGGTGCACAATAGCAGTTATCCCACTCCACAAAGGGGGAGCCACCAGTAATCCTGGGAACTATTGCATGAAACTCATAAACAAAGACATTGGTAACCTCCAAACTCTGGACCCTACCCAGTTTGTGTTTGTGAAAGGGAGATCATGCCTTCTGAACCTGATCAAATTCTTTGAGGCAGTCACCAAAGCAGTAGAAGAGGGTAAGGTGGTTCACACAGCATATCTTGACCTTGCCAAGGCTTTTGACACCATCTCCCATTCTGGAATTATAGCTAAACTCACTAACTAGGTATAAATCCCTACATCACAAGATGGGCTACTAACTGGCTCACTGACAGAACCCACACTGTAAAAGTTGCAGACTTCAAATCTGACTTCAAATCAGTGACAAGTGGATTACCATAGGGTCCAGTCCTGGGACCTCTCCTGTCTGGTATCTACTTTTCTGAAGTACAGGCTAACACAGAAGGCCTTTGGCTAATGAAGTTCGCAGATGACTGCAAACTAGGAGCCATAGTCGAGTCCCCAGATGATGTGGGCATCCTACAGAAGGGCCTCACTGAGACAGATGCTTGGTGTCAGAGGTATGGCTTCAAGTTCAATGCCAAAAAGTAAGTTGTCATCCCCTTTGGTAAAAACTCTGTACTCATGAACTACCAGATAAATGGCAATCTATTTAATGCCAAATGTGTGATAAAAGACCTTGGGATCCAAGTGGACAGTAGTCTCTCCTTTGATAATCACATCACCACAGTAGTCAGGAAATCCTTCTATGTGGCACACCTCATCTTAAAAGGGTTCTCATCCAGGAAAAAATATGTCATTGTTCCCCTCTACTTGGCACTCATTAAACTCATTATAGAGTACAATGCCCCTTTTGGAATGTACCTCACAAGACATCTGCAGCAGCTGGAAAGGCCACAGAAGTACCTCACAAAGAGGATTACTGGCCTCAAACAGATGCCCTACACTGACCATCTCAAAAAAATCCAGTTTTACTCTGTAGCATATCATCTACTCTGAGAAGATCTCTGCCTAACATATAAAGCTATGTTAAACCCAGAGCTGTTGGACATGCTACACCTAAAGAAATCCCAATCTCTCCTAGCTACATGCTCTAGGGACCTAAACCTTGTCACCACAATAAACAGGACACAATGGAGGGATAGATTTCTGTCCCAGAGACTTCCTATACTCTGGAACAAGCTACCCATCTATGTCAAGCAAAGTTCCTCATTAGCACTCTTCAAGAAAAATCTTGATGAGTGGATAGGAAATAGAAAATACACCCCAGGGATCATTTCTGTGGCTCTGCTCGACAGGGGCATAGGAAATTAACTTTCTTGGGTGGCATAAGGCATGGAACCTTTTTTGCTAGGCTTATATAGGCCCTTGGGCCGATAGCCTAGTACCTACCTATGAACCTATGAACCTATGAACCTATGAGCACACCTGGGAATTTGATTTTCACACACACACTCCTGGGAAAGGCTGGCACAGATTTACTAGCTGTGCCCCCTTATGCACAGACAATAAGGTAACTATGCTGCCATCAGCCAGTCACTGTCAGGCTTTTACCAGGGTATCTAATTATACTGAGTAAAATCAATACTAACATAATTGGTAGAGTGTAACCCAAACAGCAAGGCTTTTCAGAGTGGCCAATGTGTCACTAGAATAAGCAAAAGCACTCCCAAGATGATAAAAGTAATCTCTAAAAGTCCAGCCACAATAAAAGTCATAAAATATTTAATAATAAGTAATAACATATAAAACATGAAAATATTAAATATTTAAGTACAATAAACAGAGTTTCAATCACAGGAGAAATAAAAATAACACAGTTAGACAGATTCAAACAGATGTAGAAAAGCAAAACTTAGCTAATCTCACTGTAATTCCTGACTGTCTAAAAAAAACTGATCCCTATCTAACTTAGTTAATACAGTATGGCAAGATTAGATGCTGAGTGCTTAATTCCACAAGGCAAGATGATATTCTTCCAACTTACACTGATCTAACTGAACTCAGCTGATCTAAACAACTCACTGACTGTGATAACTCTCATAGAATTCCATATCAGGTTCCAAAGAAAACAAAACAAACAGAACTATGAGTTCCATCCCCTCAGTGCTAGTTATATAATGACATCACATTTGATCATATGAATCTATAGAGTACAGACTCAGAGCTTTTATAAGATCTTTTGCAATATTTGAAAATTATAGAATTGTTTGTTTAAACATAAACGTTTAATCAGTTATAATAACACAGTTGATACATTTTTAACATAAGCATCTGTACAAGTCAGTGCAACAGCCAAATGACAGAAAACTATTTACAAAACTCCAGCCAACTATGCTGGCATATGTTACACATACACTGCCCCATTCTCCCTGGTACAGATGGCAATACCTCACATAATTGCAGATTAAAAGACAGGTTTGTGCACAGAGCCATTCTAAGCTTGCCTGCCAACAGAGAGAGATGGGACTGACCCCTGAAAAGACAAAGCTAGGAAAACCAAAAAATAAATGTCCATACCCTGTCATAAAAAATACACTAATAAACAAGGAGGGTAGAGGGAAGGAGTGGCTACTGCAGAAATGGTCATTCAAATATTTACTATTATGGTAAGTTTGCTTACACTACTGTATTATGTTCATCATGGTGATCACTGCTGCAGTAGCCTTAGCTATATAGGTAAATTACCATAGCTAACTACAGCTGGGAGGTGGAAGGAGAAGAGTCCTGGATTCCCCGGAGAATAGTCCTAGCAAAGCCTGATCAGTTCCCACAGAATGGATCAAGTTTTTAGAGCTTTGCAAAAGTATGCACAAATGGACCAAGTAGCAGCTTTTAAATACTTTTGGAATCCAACCCTTTCAAAAAGCCATAGATGAAGGCAAAACCCTGGTAGAGTAGTCTTTGACTCTGCCTAGAATAGTTTTGTTATTGTGAGTACAGCAAAAGGTAATATCCTTAGACAACCATTTGGAAATAGTCTGTTCTGTAACAGGTTATCCCTTCTTCTTATCTTCACAAGAAATGAACACTCAATCCAAAGATCTGAAAGACTTAGTTCTGTCAAAATAGTACCCAAGTTGTCTGTGGACATCCAAAGTATGGAGTATTCTTTCTCCCACATTTTTAAGTTCAGGAAAGAAAATAGGGAAATGTATAGTTTAGCTTAAAGCAAACTCAGATAGCACTTTAAGGCATAACAGAAGGATTAGTCCACCGGGACAGAGCTTGCAACTCAGATACTCTTATTGCAGAGGTCAGAGTAATCAGCAAAATTGTTTTTCATGTTAAGAACCTCAAGTCATTTAGGTTAGCTAGTTCAAATGGAGCATGTGCTAGCTTCTCTAACACAAAGTTAAGATCTCAAGGAGGTGTCAACAGTTTTTTGGAGGCATCTTATGAAAAATCCCTTTCAAAAGCATTTTGACATTTAGCTGCAATGAAGGAGGATGATCCATAGGCAGACATGCTGAAATGACTGATGATGGTCATTTCTGCACAACTCATGTATCTGCACCTATATTTTTTGAGCTCACCTCTAGACACATAGGTTAATAGAGGATTAGTAGGCTAATGGCTGTAGAGCCCTTACAAGCCTAACCATATTTCCCCGAGTTGCCCGAATTGTCAGTGATTAGGTAAGTGAAGTTTGCAGAGGTGAGGGTCTATGGTAGTTCATACCAACTTCCTTTATCCAGGAGGGACATTGGCACACCCAGGAGTGAATTTGCAGTCCCCATCCACTTATCTAGGTTGTGTTTTAAGATGGTCAGGGAGGGGCTCTGTTTTACATGAACCGGAAGCTGTTTCAGAGAAGTGTCAGTCTCTGGGAGATGTGTCTATCTCTCCAGCATGACCTGTTCATGTCAAAGGCTAAGTTAAGATCCCTGCAGTGAGTGATCCTTGCGCAGTTTGATTTATGAATGTATGAATGTCACAATACCAGTAGATTGCCAGGCACCCAGTATTACTGCTGCACAGGTTAAAACAGCACTGTCCAAGGCCAAGAATACAGCTTCTATGGGACCTGACAATATCCCTGTCTGTTTTCTACATGAACTACAGAGTGAACTGGAACCTCACCTGTGTGCCCTATTCAATCACAGCCTCACCTCAGGCTTTGTCCCTACCGAATGGCACACTGCTACAGTCATCCCTCTTCACAAAGGAGGAGTGACTACAAACCCTAGGAGCTATCACCTCATTAGCCTGATGAGTCTGATATGCAAGACTATGGAACGCATCATCAGGGAATCTCCAAACTCTGGATCCTACACAGTTTGGTTTTGTGAAGGGTAGATCATGCTTGCTCAACTTGATCGACTTCTTTGAGTCAGTCACCAGAGCTGTGGATAAAGACAAGGTGGTTCATACAGTCTACCTTGATCTGGCCAAGGCCTGTGTTACCATTCCCCACTCAGGAATCCTAGAAAAACTCACTAAGCTAGGGATCAACCCCTATATCACTAGGTGGGTTGCAAGTGTGAAAGTAGCTGACTCCAAGTCAGACTGCCGACCAGTCACGAGTGGAGTCGCACAGGGTTCCATCCCGGGTCCTCTCCTGTTTGGTATCTACTTCTCTGAAGTCCAGGCCGACACAAAGGGATTCTGGCTGACAAAGTTCACAGATGATTGCAAGTTGGGAGCTATTATTAACTCCCCAAGTGATGTTGACATCCTACAGAAAAGCCTCACTGAGATCGACTGGTATCAGAACCATGGCCTTAAGCTCAATGCCAAAAAATGTGTGGTCATTCCCCTTGGGAAAAACCCAGTCCCCTTAAATTGCCACATCAATGGTAGTCCACTGAACACAGAAGGCATTATAAGAGATCTGGGAGCACAGGTTGACAGCAACCTCCCTTTTGACCATTACATTGCCACTATGGTCAGAAAGTCCTGCTATGTGGCACATCTCATTACTAAGGGTTATGCATCCAGGAAGAAAGAGGTCATGGTTTCCCTCTACTTTTCCCTCATTAGGCCAATCATCGAGTACAATGCCCTATTTGGCATGTACCTCACTAGACACCTGCAACAACTGGAGAGGCCGCAAAAGTACCTCACAAAGAGGAACCTAGGGCTTAAACACTTGTCCTATATGGACAGACTTAAAAAACTCAAACTATTCTCTGTCACATATCGCCTACTTAGAGGCAATCTCTGCTTGAGTTACAAAGCCATGTCTGACCCAGCTCTGTTGGAAATGCTACATCTAAAGAAATCCCAATCCCTACGCACCACACGCTCCAGAAACCTCAACCTCATTACCACAATCAGCAGAACATGGAAGAGGGACAGGTTCATAACCCAGAAACTGCCCATGCTATGGAATAGACTTCCCATACATGTAAAGCAGAGCACCTCACTGACCATCTTCAAGAGAAATCTTGATGACTGGATGGGAAATAGAAAATTAACCCTGGGGATCACTCCAGTGGTTCTACTCAACAGAGGCACTAGGAACTAAGGTTGGGTGACACGATGCCATGGTAATCCTATAGGCTAGGCTTGTAAAGGCTCCAGGGCCATTAGCCTAGTACACACCTATGAACCTATAGCATGTCCATCAGCACCAGGTCAGAGACTGCCCTATAAGCCAGACACAGGTCACCCCTTAGCAAACTGTAGGAGACAGAATCCGGTGACAGAGCTTTCAGTCTTTCCAAGTAAGATTTGTTTTGTGTACACTGTAATTTCTTGGTGAAAAAACTCTGTGGTCTCTCCAATTCTTGCAGGTGTCTGGTGGGGTACATCCAAAAGGGAACATTGTATTCAATTATTGGTCTGATGAGGGCTGAGTATAATGGAATTATCCTTAGATGTATATGTGATGCCTTTACTTAGAAGATGTTATATAAAAGGATTTCCTTACTACTGTGGATATGTGTGGTCAAAGTTCAGATTGCTATCAATCTGAGTACCCAGATCATGCACTACTGAGTCTACACAGAAATGACAAAGCTCCAGAAATTCATTGCATATTTAAGTATCATTCAAGAAACAATTAAACCAATGGAAAAAAAAAAACATGTTAAATGTGCAGATAATTTACATGTCTATCTCGCTCATAGAACAAACATACCAGACTGATCAGACTTCTTAAAACAGAAAACAACTTGGAGCAGGTAAAAAAGAAAGCATCTCTATCACATGCAGAAGAAAATATATAGGTTTACTTTTCTCGCCCAGCAGGGAGTCACCAGCAGTGCTTTAGTTTATGCAGGCTTGAAATCTTTTAACAAAAAGTCAAAGCCCCAGAATTTCACTGTGTATTTAAGTATAACTCAAGAAATAATGTAACACATGCCTTGACTGATTAATTCCCAAGCTAACTGACCCACTTTGAAAACTAGTATATTGAACATTACACTCTGCCTAACTGCATGTTGTATTTTGCTTGTTCACTGGAATGTAAATACACATTTTTCTATGTAATTAATCTGAACTATTTAGCTATTGCTTAGATATCTGTAGTTTGTGTTTATGATTTGTTTTGTATTATATCCAGGCTGAGTATATAAATAAATAAATAAACCATTGATAGGGGAATAAGAAAGACCATAGGATAGTAATTCACACAAATATTATAAAACTGGGGTCCTGAAACAGAAGCTTGCCAATTGATTCTTCAAAGAAGAGGCAAAGAAGTCTGCTTGAGGAACTCCCTTCAGATGGCTCAAATCTTGGAAGTCCCCCTGATCTAGTTTCATTCATGAAGGTCTGACCTGGTGATGCTTAGCTTGTCTGCCTCGCAGTTTTGCTCTGATGGAATTTAGAATGCCTGTAGAGTTATACTGTGCTATGAGTTTATATCTCAAGCTAACATGGCTAGTCAGCAAAGGGGGTACAACCTGGTGACCTGGTTCCCCCTTGCACGGCTGTACCACATTATTGTGGTATTTTCTGTAAACACTTGAAGAGGGCTAGGGAACCAGTGACAGTTCACAGAGTTGAGTGCCTTGATCGGGTCAAGCATCTCCCTCACATGTATGTGCTTGCATCTGACCTTGCTGTCCCACACCTCCTTCACTCTTATCTTTCCTGAAACTGCTCACCAAGCAAAGCCAGAGGTGTCTGTTTTGACTGACTGCTTTGGAGCTGGGAGGGAGAAGGAGAGACCTGGATTTAAGGGATATCTGTTGTTTCTACCAAATGATTTATTTTCTAACAACCCCAGCACTAGGATTTGAAATGATAAAGGGTGTTGGTGCTTGGACCAAAGAGATTTTAGATACCACTACATTTCTCTCATATGGAATCTTGCCAGGGGTATCATAAAATTCAGAGATGACATGAGACCCAAAATTCTGAGGTATTCCCTTGCAGTGACTAAAGTCTGGATGGAAAATCTTAGAAATAGATCTATATGTAGAGCTATTTTTCCTGTGGAAGAAAAGCTCTTCAAACTGAAGTGTCTAATTGACATCCCAGGAATACAATTCTGTAAAAGGGATTCAAGAAAGACATTTGAATGTTTTCTTGGAATCCCAGCATGTGGAAGATATTTCTCATCCAAGAGAGAAAGATTTTCCTGACACCTTAAACAAGATGCTGCAAAGATAAGCTATTTGTCTAAATATGGAAAAATGTAGATACCCTGTAGCTTGCAATGAGTTGCAACTGGAGCTTGACACTTTCTGAACACTTTTGGGGCAGTGGATAGTCCAAAGGGTAAGACAGAACACTGATAATATGATCCAGACACATGAAACCATAAGAAATGTCTGAAGTCTGAATGAATACAGATGTGATGATAAGCATCTTTTTAAGTCTAATATTAACAGGAAACAAAAAAAAGAGGTAACAGGCTGTGAAGTGACATCATTTTGCAACTGGGCACTATCACAAACAGGATTAAGAAAGAAATATCCAGAAATAGTCTGTACGCATTTTTTTTCTTTGGCACAAGGAACATCCTTGAATAAAAAACATTCCCCACCTGGGAAGGAGGAACTGGATCCATCACTCCTTGATAAGAATGTGATGAAAAATTGGTGGAAACAAAAGAGTCTGAACTTGAGGATAAGGAATGATACCCTGGAAAAGAGGGATTTCCTCCTACTGCCATCTGTAGCCTTAATGAATGATTTTCAGGGCCCACTTGTCTGAAACTATTTGTTGCCAAAGAGAAAAATGGAGATTCAGACCTACTGGAAGAAAAAAAAGGGGTCAGGGTGGGAGGAGGTTCAATACATCTCTTAAACAGTCATTCAGACTTATTGGACTGTCCCTGATGTTAGGAGGTTTTAGACTTCTTTTTGTAACACCCTTACTATTTCTTTTTAAAATGTCTATTTACCTGTAATTTGTTGAGACTGTTTATTCTGCTTTTTGCCAAAACTGTATGTGAAGATAGAAAATCCCTTGGAAATTTTGGAAGAGGGGGGCTGAAAATCTTAGACATTCCCTGGATCACCTTTCTTCTTTTATCAAAATTTTGGTCATCTTTGCAGTGGGGGTGGAGGTGGGGGAAGGGGCAAACACTAAACCTCTATCCAAGGGGGAATTTAAAATCTTATTTTTAACACTATCTGGGAGTTTATGAGAATGCACCCATGCAGACCTCCTCAAAAATGGTATCACATGCACTAGCCCTGGAAGAAGTATGCACACACTATAAACATAGAGAAGTGATATGTTCAATAGAAGAAACTAAATTATTTAATTATTGCAGAGTCTTCCTCGCAAGAAGAAACTACAGGTAAAACATCCTTTACACTTTCAATTTCATAATTAGTCTGTTCAAAATTCTGAAAATCAAATTTGCAGATGTTTATACTCTTTTCCCTGTACCTATCAATAATTTTCACATCCTTAACACAAAGAGTAGGATTGGAATTTACTAGATGTTTAGCTGCAGTGGAATTAACTAGAATTACAGCTGGTGGATCACATTTGGCAGTAGTGTATAAAAATTTAAAAGACTGAGGAGCTTTACACATTCTATCTGTCTTTTCAGGTACAGCTGGCTGACTATCAGGAAAATTGCAGGCAGTAATGCACACAACCTCTAAATCAAACAGAACAGGAAGAATGGGTGTAGGATCTGGGAAATCCTTCAGCAACAACTCATATTCTTTTCTATGGGACTGAAAAACCTCAGTGCTCTTCCTCTGAAAACACTGGTAGATTCTAACAATAGTCTCAGAGAAAGAGAAATCCCCAAAGAGAGAATTAGAAACTGAGCTCACTTCTGAGTCTGAATCAGAAATATTAGGAAAAAAAAAACCTGCATCCATTCCTGCATCTTCCTGCTCAGATCCAGAATCTTGAATCTCTTCAGGAAAAAAGGTACCCTAATTCTTTTTACCAGAAACTGCTTTATAAAAAAGATCAATAGCCTGAATTAGAATACTCATATCCAAAAAATGTGAGTAGGAGTATATACAAGCTTGATTTTCTGTTTCATTTTGACAGGAAAAATGTGTCCAACAAAGTTACTAATAGCAGCAGCAGGTTCCTCAGGGATGGACACAGCATTCTGATACAACTTTCCCTGTTACCTCTCCCAGGACCAACAATAGTGGATCTCCCTTGTCCACTAAGGGGACCCAACAGCTGCAGAGGATGTAGTTAACCCCCAGTCCATAGTGGCTGTAGGTGCTAAACCACAGGGATTGGGACTAAAAGATGAGTGGTCTGAGGAACAACAAATGGCTACAGCAGACTCACCCACCTGTGGCTGAGGCAAATTCTAGCTTGATTTAGTAGCAACTTATTTTTTTTTTCTTTTTGTGAGTGAAAGAAGGACAAACATGGGACCAGTAGTCTGATTCATGGTCAAGTGGAAAAGAATGCCTCTTTCCCAGGGAAGTCTTACAGCAAATGCTAGTAAACACTACTTTTTTGGCAGAAAAACACAGTAAAAAGCTATTTAAAACACTGTGCCATCCCCAAAAAATGTAAAATAAACACAATTTTACCATAAAAAAATGTTTTCAGTTACTGTACACCTTTAAACTAACAGGAAAAATAATCTCTCCATTTAAAAGTACATTCAAGTCTAGTTGCAATCCATTAAAGCATAACACTCTATTTTAAAATAACTTTCCTGAAGAGGAAAGTGATAAAACAGCAACACAAATAAGAAAATGGAAGTTATTTTCCCCCAATGGGAACTTATCAGCCCAGCAAAGGAACAGCACAAGCTGACCTTTGAGCCTCAAAAGCCTCAGAGAAATGTAATCTTCAGCAGCAGTAAAGCTCTGAAGGCTTTGTGTCCAAACATGTCTTTTAGTCAGCTCAGCTCAAATTGCCTGATGGTTTGAACCATGGAATGTGTCCTGAAGTTTTGGAAGCTGGACTGCTGTTACAGCTAAATAGTTAAAGGTAATGCAGCAATGATCATTAGGATGACCATCAGTGACAGACACAAGTGAAATGGCTACAAGGAAGCTGCATGATCCTGAAAATTATCCAAAAAAGAGTAACATCAGGATAATTGGAATATAAAAGAAAATGAGCAACAATAACATGGAATAATTGGGAATGTGGTTATTACATGAGAGATTTGTGATACCAGGAAATCAACAAACACTAATGAAGATACACAAAATAGGTTGGCAGAAAGCAGCAGAAGATAGCTGCCCCAAACATGTTTTAGTTTGTTTCCATTTCTTTACTGAAAAAAAAATAATAAGGCAAACTAAAAGACTGAAAGTTAATCCCACATGCATGGATGCTCATAAAGCAGGTCAAGGATTACTCAGAAACACTCTAAGAGAAGAAAAGAAAGAAAAGCCTGGTAGATGGTGCAGATGATTAAGTAGCTGTTAGTGAGTTGTTTCCTATATTCCAGGGTTTGATTCTCTTAGCCTCTATCATCTAACTGTGTGACTCTGAGAAAGTTACTTAACCAGAAACTGCTCCTGTGCTGAGTCTGAAAAGGTTCTATGGAGATCAATGATCTACTCTGGTAAACAAATGCAAATAACTCTAACCCTATTTATGTGCAACTTGGACATTCATCCCTGGTCTGATTCCTGTGTCTCTGGTGGATAGAGGCAGTCAGTAAATTGAAATGAATGCAAACTCTCAAGAATCATTCTGATACAGGTAGATACAGATAATTGGGTTAGACAGGTTTACAGAAAAGAAAAACCCAATGGAAATAATGGCAGAGATCTAAACACAGATGAGACACATATCAAATCATGCCACAGTGAGACCTAATGTAAGCGTGCAGGAGCACAAAACAGTGAAAAGGAGATAGCTATAAAAGGAAGGAGGCAGAGGACAAGGAAACACTGTAAGGACTAATAAAGGACATAGGGATAAACTGGAAGAGCACTATTGGGATGGGATCATAACTCTCAAAATCAATCTAAGCAGTCTGGACAAAGCTATAAATAATGGAAGGACAGCAGTCTAAAACTAAGGTTGATTTAATATATAGTTCTTATAAACTAAGAAAGTTGATAGAGTAACAGGTCTTGCATTAGCATCAATTTTCTGAAGGATATGAAGTCTGCTACTCAAATGTATACCATTATTTTCTGACTTCAGTCTTCAATGATTTGCCAAAAAAAAATTGTGAGGAAAAGACCAAACATATGACACAGAAAACTGAACATTCTATGAAAATCTGGAGAGTTGAGGGCTATGGATGGGATAAAATGGAAAACTGATGATTTTAGAAGGAAAAATGGAAAGGTGACTGAAGAGTTGGAAAGATGTGGTGCAGAAGAAATCAGGAAGAAATTAAATTAGAAGAGAAGTACTACAGATCAGAGAGAAAAGCAACAGGAATGGAATTGGAGAGCAAACTTATTATTAAATGAATTAAAATTATTATGGAACAAGACATTTAAACAATGGCAGTAGTGGGACTACTGGTAGATAGTGGGAGAAGGGAAACAGCTACCCAAGAAATGCAAGAGAAAGCAGGCAGATGCAGAGGTACAAATGATAAGAGGATGGGAAAGAACATATTTAGAAGTGAATGGGCTAATCAGGGAAATATTCAAGAACTACTATGGGGAGATTTGCAAACAACAAGAAGGGACAGAAATCTCAGAATGGGAATGGGGAAAAAATGCAGAGGGATATATACTGGAGCACAAACAAAGAGATGAGCTGAATACAAAGTTGACAAGGATTGAGATAAGCTATATAGAAGATGAAGGTAGATGAAAGCTGGAGGACCTGATTGAGTGCCCCTACAGTTCTACAAATGGGGAGTGGATGGAATGTGGAAGGTTTTCATGGGGGACTACTAGAAAATGCAGGACTCAGGATAGCCATGATACCCAAAGGGAAAGGAGAAATGGAAGAACTGGGAAATTGATGCCTATCTCTTTAATAAATGTAGATATCAAGATTTTGGGAAAAGTAATGGCAAGAAGATGAGTTGAACTGTTGCCAAAAGTAATACAAGCAGGACAACTAGGTTTCATGAAGGGAAGGAAGGCAGATGAAGTTTTGTGAGGACTGCTGGAATTTATGCACAGTGAGTAAAATAAACAAGAAGGGGAAGGTAGGATTCTGCTGATCAAATTGTAGAAGGCCTTTTATATGGTGATGTGGGAATTCTTATGGAAGATACTGCAGCAAGGGAAGGTAGAGGAAATGTTCATATGTTCAATATAGGCCATATACCAAGATTCAGAAAATGAAATACTGGTAAATGGAGGGATATCTAAAGAGTCAAGTGTAGCGAGATGGACCAGCAGGTCTGCCCACTATTTCCAAGTCTGCGAGATCAGACAGAATTTAGCAATGCTTAAAGAAAAGGTGGGGATAAAAATCTCAGGTTGTGCTATATGCAGATGACTGTATGTTAATGTTAGAGGTTGTGGGAATTATTGCAGAGACACCTGGGAAGTTTATGGAAGTGGCATGACTTAGGTGCAACGACAAAAATACTGTGCTAGTAGGATTAGGAAAAGGGAAGGAGACATCGGTGAGATAAAATGAGCAGAGTTCCCCAAGTACCTTGGGCTCTATTTTGGGGACATGGTGAAACAGTGAATCAGGAAGAACTTAGAGAAGGTTGGAAAAAAAGTTAAGGGATACACTCAGGAGGGAGGGGAAAAGACTTATACATTAATTGAGAGAATTAATGCAGCACGGCTGATGATACTACCAAAAATCATCCACCTACTCCATGACATACAAATAGAAACTGTGGAGAACAGGCTACAACAAATGTAAAAATACCCAAAGGACTGGGTCAATAAAGGTAAGGATAAAGGGATTAGCAAAGGAAAATGAGAATGAATAAGAAATCATAACCTACCATTTACTGTAACCTATACTTCCTCCAAGGGTACCTTGGATTTTTTTTTTGTAAGTTTAAAATTTTGCATTTTGAGTTATTAAAATCAACCCTACTACTTATGCCCATTTAAGGAAATCATCGAAGTAATTTTGAAACATCATTTTTTCTTCTACTGAAGAAGCTAGACCAATTATTTATTGCGTCCTATGCATACTTACCAATCAAGCAATTGCATGTTATTCAGAATGTTAACATAAAAACATGGGAATGAAAGAAACCCAACATAGATCCCTGTGGTATTCTCTGCTAATATTAAATTCCTTAGACTTCTAGTTGATATTCAATGCAATGAATTTAGTTCAATTGGACAGCATGCTGATTGATTATCCAGCTTTCCAGGGCCTGTAAGATTGCCTGATGTGGTACACAATCAAAAGCATTTGCCAAGTCTAGATATATTTCAGGAACATGTATATATTCATAGGTTCATAAGTGTATAATAAGTTAAAAATGACTAGGACCCTTATATGCCTAAAGAGTAACCCAAGTATAACCCACAAATTTGATTTTTATAGTGGGAGATTTACTAACTACTGCCATCCATCAGAGAAACTATTGAGATCTTATCCTATGCCCATATAGAAGTTTATAAAGTTAGTTATATTTGACCTTCCAGATGTTGCAGTAACTATTCCTGTCTGGAAAGTCTAATATATTTAACTGGATTATTTCAAAACCTTTCACAATCAGACTAATATATACATTAGCTGCCTCATAAAATTGCCCTTTTATGAACTGAGTTAACATTAGCACATTTATAGTGCTTTGGAACAATTCCAAAGAGTAGACATTGTTGATAAAGGAATGTTAAATTACCCACTACACATTCCTTTATACTTGTTAAAATCTTCCATCAGTTCATCCAGTCTACGAAGAGTGACTTCCTTAATGGCAAAATGCATTATTAAATATTTTCTCAGTTACTTATGGACATTTTCAATGAATATCCTTAAAGTAATATATTGCTCAGGTCATTCCATTATCATCTCCTCCAATCACTGGAAACATTTTTACAAAGTGTCCCACTATCTTATTTGGCTCTGCAATTATGTTTTTACTATCACTGATCCCATGATTACCATTAAGACCTTTATAGCATCTTTGTACAGACCAAAAACACTTTTTTATTATCCACAGCTTGTTTACTAAGTTTATATTGAAAATCCATGTTTTCTCTTCTTATGGATAGACTTGCTTGTTTTAGCACAGCTAAACTTTGATATTTTAAAAGACAGGTTCCCTTCATTATATTCCATCTCCTTCTCCTTCAATGTTTACTTTCGTCCGTGGCTCCAAACCTTTCTATAGTGTATATATAATGCATATATTTTTTTCTAATCAGGACAAAATCTTTATTTAAGGTCTCCATTTTATTGTAACAAACATTACTCATTGTCTTTCCTCTCCAACTTCCAGTTTTAAATAACATTTTAATGGAGTCATAATTAACTTTATAATTTCTTTCTTTCATATGTCTTCACTTTCTCATTTAAAAGACATTCAGTGTTATACTTTGCTATCATATGATCTGAATTTTTCAAAGGCTTTGTTTTCATTACCTTGAGTCGTTAAGAGCCGGGAATGACAAAATAACACCAAAGATATTTATATCTCTGGTTGGACTAGTTGCATAATGAGTAACAAATAATTGGAACAAAACTGTTGAGACTGTATTATCTACATTGTTTACTTCAGTCATTGTCAGATTCAATATCTGGGAAATTTCTCTTCCAGGTATTTAATTAATATACAAATCACATGTCCAATAAAGTACATTTTTTAATTTGTTGAGGGTTTTGTGTGTTCCTCCTCTCAGTTGCTTATAACCTCATGCCAATTAATAAAGTATTTGAGCAGAATTCAATAAACCCTACATGGCTTACTAAAACCATGTTCCCATTGTGATGCAAGTGCACAGAATAGCTTGCCAATTTGCATTTAATAAGCTGCAATACATGATGTGTAGGGCCGTGTAAACATGGTAAACATTGTGGCATGCTTATTACCACTTAAGCAGCTGAATTGTATGCTAATCAACCAATTCAAGATGGTGGAGCTATTCAACAAGCTATAAAGCTATTGTGCACACTTAGTGAACCTTCTGCATTGTATTCCAAAACCTACTGGAATACAGCCACTGAAACTACACAGAAGGTGAAGAATGCTATGGGCTGCTGCTGCTCTTCTGCATGTGCATTTGCAACAGACTCAAGTCTATGCTGCTACTGATGATGATAGATCACAGGCAAGGAGGAGAAGGGTATTTAAACCCTATTTAACTTTTTATGGTCTGCATGAGGTGAATAAAGTAGCATGCTACAGGGTGGATAGAGAAACACTCCAGGACTTCTGCAACTTCTGTTGCCCTCAACTGATGGCAAGGGCAAACCAAGGGAAACCAATACCTGCAGTGACCAAGGAATGTGTAGCACTTAGAACTTCAGCTAAAGGAACCTTTCAAAGACCCACAGGGGGCATGCTGGCAGCATCACAGGCATCAGCATCCAGGATACTACACCAATTCCTGAATGCAACGCTACAGCATGCCAGTGACTATATATGTATATATGTATATATATATATATATATATATATATATATATATATATATATATATATATATATATTTCCCCCTACCCCCTGAGGACAGAGCTAGAACTATACGGGATTTCTATCCCATAGCACAATTTTTTGAAGGCTTGGGTGCTTTAGACTGCATGCACATTGAGATCAAAGCACCACCTGGGGAACAAGGAAGGGTCTACGTTAACAGAAAGAGGTTCCACTCCGTTAAATGTCTGGTCATGTGTAATTCAAAGAGAATCATCCTGAATGTGTGCGCTGGCAACCCTGGCAGTTACTACAACTCCCATATCTGGCACAACTTACAGCTCTACCAGAGAATTTACATGGGGAGATATCCCACAAGGCCATTTACTGGGGGATGCAAGGTATGCAGTTGAACCATGGCTGATGACATCAATCAGAAATGCATCCAGACACCCACAGAGGAATGCTATGATGAGGCACATGTTCAAACAAGAAATAGCATAAAGTGTGTGTTTGGGCTGTTGAAGTCATAGTTTCTGTGCCTAGATACATCAGGGGAGGATCTCCGTAGCACAATCCTAATACTTGTTTCAAAATTATCACAGTCTGTGCTACCCTACACAATATCATCCTGTGAAAACAGCAGCCGCAGGATTACCAAGGGCGAGGAGCTAATGTTCCATCATCACTGGCAAGGTCACCACATCCACACACAGGTGAGGATTCAGAGCTGGATCTCCCAGCCACTGTGGGCATATGTAACTGGAGGGATGTACAATAAGCCCTTGCCTTGTCTAAGAGTCAAAGGATAGTGCACATGCTGATCCTCTGAGGGATACACCTTTCATCTTATGCACATAAATACAGTAAAATTGATGCCAAGCAATGCTCACAACATTTACCTACCCATGTAATGGCTGTGTAATACTAGCATAGGACAGAGTCAGTGCTGGATGACTACAGTTACAACTGCAGGATTATCAAGGTGAGTACTGAAACTGTAATAGAAAAATAAATGTGTAAGAGTATGAATGAATGACATATACCTGCCTAATTGGTACTTATAAATGTAGTTAATTAGAATGTGTGTAAGATGTCCAGCAATGCCATCAATATATGACATGACTGACATCTGTAACATATACTTATGCAGTTTACCAAATAACTTGGCCCATGTAATTGAAATACGCACTATAGAAAAAGCATTTCAAAAAGTGTACTCATCCTAACACTCCCACAAGTGGAGCAATAAGCTTGATTGACAACAGTCTCCTCCCTTTTCAGTTTCCCAGCTACATGGTTACATCCCAGTGTATATTCAGCCCTCTGAGCACTCTTAGGATGCAAATGGGATTTAAGCTCATTAGAATTGGTGAATACCAAAGTTTTGACTTTGTGTTGCAGATGTAAACATAGCACAGCTTCTATAGCTTTAGTAGACACTAGTGGCTTTCAATTGTGAACGATTACTCTGACCGAAGCAAACACAGTAATGCACAGATGCCCTTCATTGAAGTGGGTGCGTCAGTGAGCATGCACTTACAAATTGTGGAACTAACTGCAGTGAGTATTTAAACCAAACCAAACACCCCACTGTTGTTCACTGCCATGTATTTGCATCAAATCTTGAAAGAAAAATGAGAGAATGTGCACTAGAGATTGCATGTCTGAAAGTAAAGCAGAGATAATGGAATAATTGCCAGAATGCAAAGAGAAGGCAGAGCTGCAGTTTGCAAAAATATTCATAAATAATGTGTGGTCACTCATTCCAGTAAATATGTTATGTACACATGCAATAAACAGAATGTTCAAATGTATGAAATATTTATTACTGGGTATGAAATTTTAATTGCTTGTATGTACATTATTTGATTGCTATTGCAAAGCTTATTGCATAGCTGTGTCTGTAGCAAAGAGAGAAAACTCACTACAACTATGCTGTGTAAGTCCAGTATTCAAAAACACCCAAAATGAAAACCAACAATGCTGGCAGAAACACAGATGGCTGAAGAGAATCCATTTAATGAAAGTGCTCAGTGCTCTGGTACCTCGGCATTTCACCTTCAATGGAACAATTTCAAAGCAATAAACCATCCCCTTATATACCAGCTAGGCTAATTGTTCACAATGTTAATTGACTGATTATTCAACAGTTTTTTAACAATTTTTTTTAAAATGCCAATACATGCACTTAATGCTATTATGCAACTTTTACTTGAATGGAGACAAGCGGCACATGATTGTACCTTGAATTGGCTTAAAATTCTTATGAAAAGGACATTCGCACTATTGATGAACTGGGGGGGGGGGTATTGTTGAGCTGCAGAATAGCTTAATGGAAAAGACCTCCCAAACTGTTTATCATAGTGCTTTCAAGAACATTAATGAAAACATCAATAAGGTTGAGTCGGTGGTCCTTGTTTGTAAAAAACATAAATTGAATAGAGGTGTGAGAGACTTTGGGAATGATGAAGTGTATACTTGGCCACGTAAGGGGGCAACGTTATCATCAGAAATCCAGAGTGCGCATGTCTAGGAAGGAAGTTGGGTCCTCTTGTTCCTCAGTGGAGATTACTGGAAGTAGAAAAAGTGTGTCATTTGAAGAAATAGGTGCAGAAAGTTCTCCTGAGAGGGCAGAATCAACAAAAAATGCTCCTGTGGCCGGAAAATCGAGTTGGCAAGTTCAGACTCGGTCACGGAAGACTCCAGGGAAGCCTCACAAGAACAACAAGTAAGGACATATGTTAGTTATGACTTTTTGAGCTCCGCTGATATTTCTGCAAATGTTTTGGACTTTGACCCTTTAACTTTGGATAATGCCCCTCTTACCTTAAATGTGAACTCTAATGTTGTTGCAGCATGTCGACTCGTTTCTGAGGGTGATTTAAATGTTATCAATTTATCTAAATTGTCTTTGTCTCATGACATGCTGAATGTTTTATGTAAAGGTTCTAAATTCATACCTATCAAACTTCTGTTGCTAGCAGACATCGTTATTGAAAGTTTGTTTGAAAATTGAATTTATGGGTGTTCTTTTCTGAACATGAAAGACATCTGGATTTAGAAACTTCGAATATTTCTGAGCGTGATGATCTATTAAATTTAAGTATTTATGATATTTCTGAATATTTTGAATTGTGTGAACCTAATAACGGTGATAGTGAAAATGATGATGAAAATTTTGGGGCGGGTTATGGACACATGGTTGTACCATATTTTCCTTCAAATAGCACCTTTATGCTGCCTAAACAGTCAGGTGCTATTAATGTGGTTGAACAAACAGTTTGCACTAGGATTGAGCAGGAATTTGTTAATTTTCATAAAGGTGAAATCAGTTATAATCTCAAGAAAAATGAATGGCTTGCATTGAAGGAGTTAAGATGCAATTTGGATAAAGTAGTAGTAAGACCTGCGGATAAAGGTGGTAATTGGGTTGTTATGGATATGGAACAATACGAAGGTATGGTTCAGGGTTTGTTACAGGAAAATGTTTATGTGAAGTTATCTGGTAATCCATTGAAGCATTTCTCTGATGATCTTCATGAATGATTGGAGAAAGGTGAGAGGCTCAGGTTTTTGATGGCCATTGATGTTAATAAACTTATGGTGTCTGAACCTAAGCATCCGTATATCTATGCTATTCCAAAAATTCACAAGTGCTTAAATAACCCACCAGGGAGACCCATCATCTCAGGTGTAGGTTCATACATAGAGAGAGTTAATACATTTTTGGATTTTCATTTTAAGAAGTACTTGATGAAGGTGCCATCTCATATTAAGAACACTAATGATGTCTGTAAGGCATTGTGTGGGATGAAGTAGGACAATGACTACTTCTGGGCAACAACTGATGTATCCTCCTTATATACCAACATTGATAAATGTTGGGGTTTGGAGGCCATGCACAAAATGATGGGAGAGGGTCCCCGTACCACCTTTTTATTATCTCTTCTAGAGTTTAGTTTGACTTATAATTATTTTATATGGAAGAGTAACTTTTATTTACAAGTTAGGGGGACTGCAATGGGGGCAGCATTTGCCCCGTCATATGCCGTCATTTATATGGGGGAGTTCGAGAAGCAGTTCATGTTTCACAAACCTTTTTTCATTAATAATGTTGTTTTTTTATAAACGATATATTGATGATTTGATTTTTGTTTGTAGGGGCAGCCAGTCTTCATTCTCGGAGTTTATGCAGGATCTTAATGGTAACACACATGATTTACAGTTCGTATGGAAATGTCAATCCCGAAGGATACCTTTTCTGGATGTTGAATTTTACATTGGGGAACATGGTACAGTGCAACATAGACCATATAGAAAATCCACTATGATGAATAATTTTTTGCATGCTAGCAGCATGCATCCTCCCCATTTGATTAGGATATTGCCAGAGGGGGAAATGAGAAGGATTCTCAGAAATACTTCTGAATTTTTATATCGTGAAGTGTTTTTGAATGAGGTACAGGAAAGGTTATCTTGTAGACCGTATCCTGAAGTGGACCTTTTTGGGATCAAGCATAGGCAGTGTGGGATAAGTTATGTTGAACAGCATAAAGCTGGTAGGACATTTCAGCATGATGATAATCAGAGGTTATTTTTTGTAACTAAATTTTCTAACTTTCCCAAGCTGTTAGAAAGGATTGTGAGGCAATACTGGCACATCGTGATAGATGATATGCAGGTTGGTAGGCTGTTTCCCAAGCACATAACTTTCTCCTATAGGAGGTTCAGTAACTTGAAGGAGTTACTTAGTAAAAAACTGGATTGCCCTTTAGCTGGAAGGGAAGTGGGTATGTATAGGTGTGGGCATTGTTCAGAGTGCAATAGAGTTAGAAATTTGCATGGTGTCAAGATCAATGATAAAAGATAATTTGCTTTTGAAAGATCTGATTGTCTTTCTTGTGGGGTCATTTATGCCATTAGTTGTGACTGTTCCAGTCCCTTTTGGTATATTGGTCAGACCACAAGCAAGGTAAAAGTTTGTATTCTTGAGCATTTGGGTTATATCAGGAGGAGTAATTTAAACAGTCCCATGGCTTCTCATTTCGTGTCCGTACATAATGGTAGTAGTGAGGGGTTTATTTTTAGTGTGTTGGCACATCCCAGAAATTCCGTGGGAAACTTTAAGAGGGACATGAATAGGTTGGACCATAAAATAATAGTTGTTTATCATACACTACATCCCAGGGGTATGAATTTGGATAGTAATTTCACTCTCTGATGTTTTTATTGTAATTTTGTACTTTATTCATGTGATGTGATTAAGTAATTGCAGTTTTTTGAATAAGTTGTTTGTAAAAATGTGGGGGATGTAATGTTATGTTATTGTATTTTCCATTCAATCCTTTTTATGTGTTTCCTCTTCTTAAAATAGTTTTTATAACATCTATTTGGATTTGCAGTAAGTGCATGTATTGGCATTTAAAAAAAAATTGTTAAAAAAATGTTGAATAATTAAGCAATTAACATTGTGAACAATTAGCCTAGCTGGTATATAAGGGGATGGTTTATTGCTTTGAAATTGTTCCATTGAAGGCGAAATGCCGAGGTACCAGAGCACTGAGCACTTTCATTAAATGGATTCTCTTTAGCCCTCTGTGTTTCTGCCAGCATTGTTGTTTTTTGTTTTGGGTGTTTTTGAATTTTGCGGTGCGAGTGGAAAGTTTTCACTTTCCCTTGGTGGGTTTTTGTTGTGTAAGTCCAGTAGCCTGATGGTTCAGATCAAG
The DNA here is from genome assembly GCF_019279795.1 of Protopterus annectens. Lineage (NCBI taxonomy): Eukaryota > Metazoa > Chordata > Ceratodontiformes > Protopteridae > Protopterus > Protopterus annectens. The sequence continues at coordinate 1,823,504,790 of NC_056731.1, read as the reverse complement.
AGCTGTCTAATTTTGAACCCTTATTTCCCTTTCCCCCCCCCCTTTTTAAGATGTTTTTCTTTTTCCATGTGCGTGGCACATGGCATACTGCAAACATGGTTAGCGGATTAAAAATGAAAATTTCATTTCAGTTGCCTTACAAAGCACAAGCATGGTTGTCAGCAAAATGGATAGCTATGCCTGCAGAAAAAGCACCTGTTACTCAACTGTCTCTGTGGCATAAGTTGTAGATATACTGAGCTAAGAAAAAAAGAGCATACGTAAATCAGCGTTGGAGTCCCACAGTAGTTACTTTAACTGAGGAAAGGTCATAATGAGTTTTTACACAAATGTTCACTATCGCCTATTACATTTGTGCGTTGTCTACCTATTCATAAACATGGTTCACTGTTTAAGGAAAAAAGTGAAAAAGTTAATTTGGTTTGCCATCTTAGGTGCAAACAGACTCAGAGATGAGGCAAGGCCATCAGCACTCTGGATAGTACTGAGTGTGGAAAGTATATCTGTTGCCTAGCATTCCCTGCGGCAACAGTTGGAAGTGCAGTGAGATAATGGTCAAAACACAGATGAGACTAGGTTCAAATCTAGTACATTCCACTTTTTATTAAAGGTGTCCCACTGTAGGTAATACTACAGACCAATAGCTATGTATAGCAGGTTGATTGACAGAAAGGTATCATTACTGCTTGCATGCACATACTTTTGTAGGTATCATATATATTATATGTGTAACTGCTTTAGTATGAAATTGATGATTATGTCATAAAAATTCAGTTGCATATCTGTAATGGACACAGCAGTTTATTGACAATCATCTATAACCCTCCCAAAACCCAAGTATAACTGTAAAACAGAATGTATTGTGAGGTATGTATCATAACTTCAAACTTTATTACTGAAGTCATGCAAGTCTATCCATTTCCAATATATTGTCAGACATTAGTCCTGCATCACACCTGAAAATGTATAAGCCGATACCTTTTAATATCACACACATACAGATTTAATTGAAATATAGCACCAGTCATTCTTTAAGCTGTATATCTTTAATGACCATGGTTAACAAGCACTTCTTCTTCTGTGGCAATGAGTAATAATCACCAGTGTGGAAATGTATGCATTCTCTTTTACATAGGTTTGAATCTCACCTTGTAAAATTACTTTTAACAGTGTGTATGTTACAACAAAATATATGCCAAGTCATGCTATTGATCCCGCCAAAGTCAACACTTAAAAGCTAAGCCATTGAGCATTCAGTGTTGACCATTAGACAAAGTGTGAACAGGCTCATTTATTCAGAACTTCCTTTTGCCTGGTTTGGACACCTGTGATTATAATCGTGGATTGCTTCTAAAACCATGTGGACCTACAAAGCTGATATACGTATAGTTTTTGCACTTACTCTAACTGTTTCAGTGATATTTAACACTTTTGTGCTGTGTTTATTGATTTGGTTGAATTTATCACTGTTTTTCAGACTAACTGTTAAAAAGCTCCATCTTTTTGTTACTGTACTGCTCTTAGGTTATTTTAACAATATTCTGATATCTCTTAACCACCTCTGATACTGCAAAAGCTGTTCTGAGTTTGCCAAAATTCTCCTGAGTCTGCCAAAATATTTCTAAGTTTCGTAAAGTTTCTGTCTGTTGTGAACATTTCTCAGGGTTAGTGAACTTATTTCCAAGGATTCATGATACTACCAGAATTCTGACTTCTGTTGTAAAACATTTGTCACTGCACTTGAGCTCAAACCAGTTTGTTTTGCATTAAGAGGGTTCTTTTGCACTCTAGTCGGAGCAGAGAGCATAATTCAACCCATCCAAGGTGTGAACTACTGGCTGATAGCTTATTATGTTTTCATCTGACTGGCTTGAGGGTTTAACTTTATAAAAGTCTTTTACCGTACTGGTATAAAAGGCTAGCATTTGCACAATGTGTAAACACGGTTCCCTGTGCTTGCATATAAGCAAAACTCTCCAGTTCCAAGAAATGCTCTCCATAGTCTCCCACTGTTCACAGGTGCTGGAAAAGCTGCCCGTTTGTGCAGAGGGTGGTACCACTGCAGATCATCTAATACTATACTAATAAACACTCTCACTTTGACCTTTATGTGACTGTCCCCTAATCCTCCTTCCCATCTAGAAATTGTGTTTCTGTGCCTTTCATATCTCAGACCTGCTGAATCTAGGTTTGGTATCAGTGTGCTTTTAAACCAGTCATCTTACATTAAGAGGGCCTCCCTGCACCTTGGTAGCAGATGTGTGTAGCTCAGGATCCATCTAAGGTGGGGATTGCTGGAGAAAGGCTCAGTTTTGCCCTTTCCCATTGGTAGATGAGTTAAAAACTGTTTACATTCACCTGTATATAAGCATCATATTTGCCTGTTGCTGCACACCATGCAACTGGGTTTAGCAGTGTCCTGTACAGATGCAAACATCTGGGAACATTAATTTTCCCTTTACACCTTCCATTAGAACCCCCCCCAAGCTTTCTTGCTGAGCAAAGGACAACTCAGTTGCACTCTAAGAGCGTTCTCATACTTATCATCCGCAGCCTACTATACACCCACTGCCTTTGCTACTCCAAGTCAAATTAACCCATTAGTTAAGTCAAAGTCCAGCTAGCTCACTTCCTTCTCAAATACTACATTCAGTAAAATCCTGCCACAATGGATGGGCAGTTTCCCATCATTTATCCTGCCAGCTTGATTAATATGGGCATCTTGAGGCAATGTAGCAATTGCTTCATGTAAACTGATAAGTATTTAAAGCAAACTAATATCCTGTGTGAGAGATGCAAATACACTGTGGAACTGGAGTAAATTCTCTCACATAAAAACAAACTAAACATCAAGCAGGTTGTCAGCACACATGCTTCAACTCTCTCTCAAACCTCACCTCTTACACAAAATAAGGTCATGACACAGAAAGCCACATATGCGGAGGTACTCACAAAAAGCTTACCAAAAGAACAGATCCTCCCAAATGCACACCACTCACAGAGCCCATACAGCTCAACACCTTAGTCATGGGAGATTTCAACTAGCCTTCCTTAGACTAGGGGGCATACAAGAGCAAAAATACAGTTACCCAGAGGTTCCTGAATTTGTTAACACAAATTCTTTGGAACAGATAGTCTGCACCCCCACTAGGGCTCTAATGTTCTGGACATAGTACTCACCAACATGAGTGGGGCCACTGTACCTCCTCATAAATGATGCTTTCCTAAGTTAGGTCAGACCACAATTCAGTCTCGTTTTAAGTAACTACTGGAACTGACGCCCTCACAGGAACAAAATTATAAAAAACTTCACCAAAGCTAACTATAGTCTACTAATCAATGGTATAGAAAGCTTCATGCCACCCGCAATTACAGAAGTTGATGATCACTATGCAGAAGTGTATGCAAATGCCCCCAAGAAACACTTAAGTGACTGCATAAACTCTGCTGTACCTAATTTGATCAAAACCAGGTCTTCCTGTAAAAACAAGTCACAGTGGTGGGCTTCCAGTATAAACAGATTATATAACAAGAGGAAGAAACTGTTGTCCAAAAGCAAGAAGGAGATCACTCTACATGGAAAGAGTTCCCTCCTAAGCCTAAATAAGAAAATCAGAAATCTTGTAAAATCTTCAAAAGCAAATTACAAAACTAAAATCACATCCCTAGCCAAGGGGAAATATGAGGATTTTTTTAGTTACGTCCAAATTCTGACAACAAATGCCCAGCTTTGTGCCAAACTGATTATAGATGGGGTCACACATTCTACACAGGAAGATATTGCCAAACTGCTATTCAGCGAAAACTTCTCCCCTCCCCCATCCCCACCTACCATATCCCAAAGCATACCTGGCACCAGCCTTCTACCTATCATCTCTAGATAACAGCTCATCTCTGCACTCTTTGTCACTGTTTAGTGACACTTACACTGAGGTCTCACGCAATAAGATAAACATTGCTTACAGAAATATTGATCTCACTTTGTACGAACTGCTATTGAATGGTCAGTTGGAACTGAGTGAACATGATTTTTTAGACACCAAGGAACCTAGGATCCCAACCATTTTCGGGATCCCGAAGACCCATAAGTCCATTAGCAACCCACCCCTGCATCCAATAGTAGATGCCAAGGCCCCCAAGATGTTTGCTTTGGCAAAATTTATTGATAGCAAGGTGAAGGGATTACTTGATGGAAGAGGCACTATTATTAGGGACTCCTGGGACTTTCTCACCAAAATAAAACCTGAGATGTATGATGATGACCTTATAATGATGACCATCGACATCAATGGTTTATTCTCAGTTATCCCACACCACGAGGGCTTGTAGTGGTTTTATGAATATCTGTGCTTTAACTCCAACCTAGTGCACAATACCATCTTGATCATACATACATGTATGGAGCTTGTGCTTGAGAACAATTTTATTTGTTTTGAGGGCCAGCTTTTCAAACAAAAACAGGGAGTGGCAATGGGCACCTGCTGTGCCCCCAGTTTTGCCAATTTAGTTTTGGCTCACTGGGAGGACTTATTTATTTTAAATTAAATTTACAAAGACTCTTGGGCACTATGCGGGTGGTATCTTGATGACCTGGTGATTTTTTGGAAGGGAAGTGAAGAGGAATTGGATAGGTTCTTTATTTACATTACTCAAACTACCTCCTTCCTTAAATTCACCATGGCCAGAGACAAAGATCAACTAAACTTTCTGGATGTAACAGTTAAAAAGGATTATGAGAATAAGGTGTTCACTTCCCACCTGTATAGGAATACAACATACTCAAACTTATTGCTACACTTTGACAGCTGGCACCCAGTTCACCAAAAAAGAGCCCTAGTTAAGGGCCAGTATGTTAGGTTGGCCAGAATGGTGTCAATAAACAAGGATTATAGCTGGTGGTCTGTTCATTACACTTCGTTCATCCATTTGTGGTTTTTGAGTGGTTTTGGTTTGTTTACTTCTTGTTATAAACAGATTATATAACAAGAGGAAGAAACTGTTGTCCAAAAGCAAGAAGGAGATCACTCTACATGAAAAAAGTTCCCTCCTAAGCCTAAATAAGAAAATCAGAAATCTTGTAAAGTCTTCAAAAGCAAATTACAAAACTAAAATTACATTCCTAGCCAAGGGGAAATATGAGGATTTCTTTAGTTACGTCCAAATTCTGAAAAGAAATGCCCAGCTATGTGCTAAACTGATTATAGATGGGGTCACATATTCTACACAGGAAGATATTGCCAAACTGCTATTCAGTGAAAACTTCACCCCCCTCCCCATCCCCACCTACCATATCCCAAAGCATACCTGTCACCAGCCTTCTACCTATCATCTCTAGATAACAGCTCATCTCTGCATGCGCCAAGGCCAAAAACATGGCCTCAATGGGACCAGATAATATCCTACGTTATTTACTAAATAATCTAAACCGAGACCTAGCATTCTCTTTAATCTTAGCTTGAGAACTGGCTGTGTTCCTGCAAAATGAAGAACAGCAATGCTAATTTCCCTGCACAAAGGGGGACCATCAACTGACCCTGGAACAACAGACCCATAAGTTTAACCAGCCTCATCTGCAAGGCCATGGAAAGAATTATTATGGAGCTTATCAACAAGAACATAGGCAACCTTCAAATGCTGAAACCAACCCAGTTTATCTTCGTTAAGGGTAAATCATGCTTATTAAACCAGGTAGACTTCTTTGAGAATGTCACCAAAGCAATGGACAAAGGTAAGACAGTGCACACAGCCTATCTCAACCTTGCCAAGGCTTTTGACAACCCCCACTCTGGCATCATTGAGAAACTCAACCAGCTAGGGATTAACACATTACTAGATGGGTAGCCAATTGGCTCACCAAAAGCACACACTCTGTCAGAATTGGTGACTCCACCTCCACCAGTAGACTCATCACCAGTGGAGTACCACAGGGGTCTGTGCTGGTCCCCTTACTGTTTGGCATCTATTTCTCAGAAGTCCAGGCCAAAGTAGACAGAATCTGCCTAACCAAATTTACTGATAATTGCAAACTTGGAGCAGACATTGAGTTCCCCAGTGATGTCAACATATTACAAGAAGGGTTAACACAAACAAATTATTGGTACCAAAGCCTTGGTCTAAAACTAAATGCAAAAAATGTATTTTTATTCCCTTTGGCAAAATGTAATTCCCTACAAATTGCATTACTGACAGCACCCCGCTCCCTGAGTTACAGCTCAGTGGTGCAAGACTTGGGAATACAGGTTGATAGATGGGAATCTGAACTTTGACCACTAAGATTCTACAGTGGTAAGGAAAGCCTTCTATGTACAGCACCCTCATCAGACCACTAACAGAGTATAATACATGCTTTTGCATGTACCTCACCAGACAACTGCAGCAGCTGGAGAGACCTCAGAGGTTTCTCACTAAGAAAATACAAGGACTCTAAACCATGACCTATGTGGACCAGCTGAAAGCCCTGTCACTTTACTCTGTATCTTATAGACTGCTGAGAGGTGATTTCTGCCTGGTCTAAATGGAAATCTCTGACCGTGATCTAGTGGAAATGTACATCTGCAAGTCAAATGGCACAAGAGTCACTCACTCTAGGGATCTCAATCTAGCTTGTGACATTAACATAACATGCTGGAGAGGCAGATATGTCTTCCAGAGCCTGACGCTTTTCTGGAATAAAACCAAAAAGCCAACCGCAGACAAAGTAAATTAAAGTTTAAGCAACAGTCACCACACTCCAGCGGTATTAAAATGATCCTTTCTTTCCAAGTTCCACACATAAGTAGTACTGAAAAGTACTTAAAAACATGAAGACAGGCAAGTAGATGATACTTATAAATTCTGTTAAGCGCTTTTCATCCAGATTTTATCCAGACTTCTTCAGACAATCAAAATACGTTTGAATAACAGCTTAAATACCCTTGTCATGTAGTGTAGACCTATCAGGTCTGTGCTTTATAACACTACAAGTTTAAAGGTATATTTCCTTACCGCTCATTTGAGCATAACTTAAAGTTAATGTTGTCTTTGTTAAGATACAAATAAAGGTAAAAATACTAAAGTGGGTGTCAACCTTGAACCCCGTACTGTTTCACTGAGTATATTGTATAACATCTAGCACTATAATCTGTTTTTATTTTTATTTTGTACTATGCACATTCAGTTAGGTCATGTGTTGTATTTTGTTATACTATGTTATACAGTTTGTGTTGTACCAAGGTCAATGTCAGTAACCTAAATGTACTATGTACATCTAAACAAGTTTTGACTCGGCAACCAGTCTACCACTCTTATAGTTAATATTAAATAGGTACATGAATAAAATACCCTAATCCCAGGATTCATGAAGCTCAGCACAAGGCCGGCATTAGGCTTGCGCTGACCATGTGGTGTGAAGATGGCGCAGTAGTGCCAAATACATATTAATGAAGGCATGCTGCCGCCACAGCCACATGCATAGGAAAGGAGCGCGAGTGCATAGGGCGTGTCGAAGTTCGGCACGGAGGCGTGGAAATGTCAGCTGTCGACGTGCAACCTAAAATGCTTGCATATAACAATTTGCAAGAAATAGTAATCACATCTGTCAGTGTCCGTGGAAACATATGCAAAGCATGCAAGACAGTTCCTGCAAATACAAAATGAAGAAGCAAACATAAATGCACGGTAAGGAATAACAGGTCCCTATCCTGTGAACAAATGACATTGAAAACCGTGTGCCCGTAGTCCAACGCAGTGTAGATAGTTATACCAAGTGGAAGTGACACACATCATATGTTAGCGCGCCGCCAATAGGTACATCCAGCCCAATGGTCAGGGTCACCAGCTGACCCATATTGTGAGGGAGGGTACACAGCTGGGCAGATGTGTCCATAACAAAAAACACGATACATGTACATATCTAGCGAGCGTATGACCGAATTATATCCTACAATGCATGTAATAGTCACATACAATAGGTATGTCCGTATTTCACATACCAAATGAGACAGGAAATAGAATAAGCATGTAAACGAAACAGAAGGAGCATATAAACTGCTACAACAATAAGGCAACATGTAGGCTGAAAGGAACAATATTATCCGTACCGTTGACTGTGGGTACGTGTTGTCCAGTACATTCGGATATGTGTCCAGAATATATCCCATCCTGGACATAGGAAAAGGTGGCATCCTACCAATGATTAGAACAGTCGGCCAAAATCCGCACATCAGTGGTCCAAGCCGAACTTGTCAGGATGTGTCACAGTTGAACGGGTATTACCCGGGTATACCAACCATGTCATGAAAGTTAAGTATGGGCGTGTACCTATGTGCATGAGGTATAGCATGTGGAAGGTCAAACATGGCAGGGTAGTCCACACAACCATACAGGTACCTGACATATGTAGGGTATGCAATGTGTTACCTTGACCGCGTCATGGGCCATCAACCAAAGCAGTGATGGATAGAGTGTCAGGAATATGTGTGTGGGGGGGATGGGTAATAGTATAATCCTCCAAGGCTACACTGTGTCGTATGCAGAATAGGTGAACTGGTGGTGTATGAGGGAGCAGCGGGTGAAGCAGAAAGAAACACAAAAACATGTATACACATCTGCAATACAACCAGACAGGCCATACTGTAGAACACAATCCCACAAACATATGAATATTAAAATGTGCATTACAAATGTATAGACATGTCACTGGCACATACCCACAGATTGGTCCTGATGGAACTGGCCATATCAAATGCAACACACCTGGATGCATAATGGACTACCCAGCATCCCATCTACAGCACACAACCCGCTCCCATACCTGAACGTCCACCAAATCCAGCCGTACTTGGCCTACTGGTTTGGTGCAGTCACATCTACACATAGTGACCACTATGCATATGTAGTAGGTAGTGTCACCCTAGGCAGTTTCAGGATTGCAAACTATGTATCCCTTGAATGTAAAACCCCCAGCACATTTTTGTAATGCCAGAAAAATGGTCGGTATTTGTCTTGTTTTAGTCTTGTTCAATTTTTGGGATATCCCTCATGGGATAAGTAACCTGTGTAAACATTAGAATGGGTATGAAGACATGAAGTCCAGTCCTGTAGACATCTGGGCACAAGTTGGAATGTGCAGTAGTGGTGCACGAGACTGTCCAGCCCTAGATGGTCATGCAGAACCTACTACCCAGGATCAAACACCTGCCCGTGACGCACGTGTCCCGACATGAATAAGCGAGAGAATATATTGCACACATTTGCATAGTGGCACATGGTATAAGGTTGATGAAGGCACTAACGTAAACAGGATAGCCCCTGATCCACTGTGTGAGGGACAATTAATGTGTGTGTAGGTGTGACCTGACAAACAATGATACAATGCCAAATGTCCTGTGATTGTAGGAAATAACTATGTATCATACTGCATGTAACAGTTGCCTAAAGCGGTCACGTCAGGATAGAATAAACGTAATTCATAGAAGAAACAGGCAAACAACAAAAGTGACAAAGGTATAAGGCTCACAGCTAGGAAACAAATGAATGTTCTAAACCTGCACTGACTGTGGCTATGTGTTGGCCCAAACAATCTGGTATCCGCAGTAGGGTTACCATCTCTCCCGCTTTGCGAGGGACAGTCCCTCTTTGGACAGTTGTGTCCTTACAAAATACATTACAAATGGCAAATGTCCTGGGATTGTAAGACATAATTATGTCCCATATGTTATGTAATAGTTGCAGAAAATAATTATTTCAGTATCTAAAATGTTACAAGAAACAGAATAAGAAACTAAACCGCTACAACAATAGGCTTTTATGTAGGCAAATAAGTAATGTTCTATCCTTTGTACTGACTGTGGGTATGTTTCGGCTTGTAAAATCTGATGTGTGTTCTGAAAATGTCCCATCTTGGCCATTTGAAAAGGTGGCAACCCTAGTCCCCAGAATACATCCCAACCTGTACATATGACAATGTCAACGCTACCAATGGTCAGAGCATTCGCACAATAACTGGCCAGCCTCTTAACCACTCAAAAAGCCAGTGACCTTTGGGGGAAAGGTGTTCAATGAGAATGACTACTTACATCAATGAAGAGTAATAGATGCATTTAACTGCAGAAAATTAGTAGTATTACGAATCTGTCAACACGTTCCAAGTTAATAGTACTAATATCGTAGAAGTGTCCGTGATTGTCCCTGAGTTGTCATAGCCTTGTCCCTGTCACTGTAGAAATGAGTCCCCGAGTATCACAGAGGTCCGTAAACATAAGTACACCAACCAACTGTCACATCTGTTGACAAGACTATTGCATACCTGTAGTGAATTTATAACAGATGTCCAGAATAATATTCATTGTATCTATAAATGAATGAAATAGTCAAATGGGAAGGGAAACACGTGGAAACCACCCCCGAACCTGCATTATGTAGTGGAACCACTCCACGCCCTAAATTATGCAGCACTGACCCAATAATGTGGTCAGACGTCCCCAAACACCTGCATCTGTAAACACAGGTAGAATGTTAAAATCTGTACTAACTCTGTCCATGTGCTATGTCTGATCTTTGAACAGCACCAGGGCAGTTGTAGTCACCAGTTGGCCTAGCCTAAACCCGGACCAGCACATGAACACCCTGACAATCAAACACACGTATGTGCCAGGACTATAAGGGTAGGAGTTCTGAATATCTTTGGAGTGAGTAGACATGCAGCGTGGGTCCAGAGCAGTAGGAAACAGGGAATGTCCTAATTGTAGTACTGTGGTTTTCCCAGCAGGAGATTGGATTCCTGCTGTGTAACGGAAGCGGTGAGGCGTATGTCAGAGTAGCTATGAACCATGGGTATACATATAAATGAACCAGAACAACAATAGTGTAGTGGTTACCGCATCCGCCCAACGTAAAGGCATTCCCGTTTCAAGTACGACTATAGCACATATTAATTGTGTAATGAATGCCTCTGTGCTGTAAAGCCAACATTTATGCATGTAAAGGTGACCGTGTTCGTATGGGTCCGTTAACCGGATTCCATCAAAGTGGTACTTTCATAAGGAATAAGGCACATGTAATCCCAAAGAAGTGCCTGTAAACATATGTAACTCAGAATAAGTAGATGCAAGTGCGCCTGCGCGGGTGTATGCAGCTATTAGCATAGCAAATGTATGCTGTCTTGTACAGCTGTAACTTTTATATACATAGATAGATAGATAGATGTGTATATAGATAAATATCCACAGACATAACAGAAATATGCAATTATATATCTACATATTTATCTATATATACACATATATATATATATATATATATATATATATATATATATATATATATATATATATATATATATATATATATATATATCTACACACACATATCTATATATATATATATATATATCTATATATATATATATATATATATATATATATATATATATATATATATATATATACAGATATATATATATATATATACATACATATATATATATATATATATATATATATATATATAAAATATCAAAAATTCTAGAAAAATGTGTCCACCACCAGCGTATGCCTTACTTAACTCAGAATCATCTCCTAACACCCACCCAACACGGTTTCCGCCCCGGCCACAGCACCATTACTGCCTTACTATCCTTCTTAGAAACTGTAAATCGAGCCCAAGATTCTGGACTACTAGTATCCACAGTACTCCTAGATCTCTCTAAAGCTTTTGATACCATCTCCCACAAACACCTTCTCTTTCATCTGTCTAACCTTCATCTCTCCCAAGATACCCTTTCCTGGTTCTCCAGTTACCTATCTGACAGATCTCAAGCCGTCAGATGGAAGAACTCTACCTCCTCCTTCTTACCAACTCCCACCGGCGTTCCACAAGGGTCCATCCTTGGTCCCTTGCTTTTCAACATTTTTATAAATAACCTTCACTCTGTCATTCCTGACACAACAGTTATCCAATACGCTGACGACTCCACCTTAGTCTGTACTGCCTCTAACCTCCCTGAACTTCTAACCAAAACCCAAATAGCTTTCTCTACTACTGAGAACTGGATGCACCAAAACCATCTCTCTCTCAACTCCAATAAATCTAAAATACTTTTTTTCCCCCCTCCAGGGCTTTCTCTTTTGACAAAAATGCCTTCAAAGTCCTAAGCCAAACCAATTCTGCTATAGAAGTGGTCCCTTCTGCAAAACTCCTCGGCATTACAATAGATGAACACCTTAAATTCGATATCCACATACAACAAAACATAAAGAAAACCCACCAAAAGTTAGGTATGCTTTATAGGAATCACCGCTTTCTCTCCAATTCCTCCAGGCACACCTTAGCAACTACCTACCTTCTACCTTCTTTACTATATGGAGCCCCTCTACTAACTAACTTGTCTTCCCCTAACACATCCAAACTTGAAACTTGCTATAATAAGATCTCTAAATTTGCAACAAAATCTAAAAACTCTACTCACCACTGCCTTTCCCTACAATCTCTAAACTGGCTAGAACTCTCTAACCACCTAGATTATCTCCAACTAACTTCCGCTCACAAATTAATATTCTACCCAGATAAATGCCCAGCCTTAACAAACATCCTTCCCCCATACATCCCAAATAGATCTCTGAGATCTGAACACCAAAATTTAATCTCTATCCACAAACCCAAACGTCCTGCAGGCCAGCTCCTTCTCTCTTTCTCTCTAGGCAAAAAATGGAACTCCCTACCTCCTTTACTTAGGACCATACCAAACTCTGACTCCTTCAAGTCCAAACTTTTCTCTTACCTGTCTTCTAAACGGAAATGTTCCTGCTCTCACCCTACATAAATTCTAGGAAATTTTCTCCTTTGAGCTCTCTATACTCCTTTCTCCATGCTCCCTCAAACAAATATTTTCTATTCTCCTAAAACAAACCTAAGCTACACTCTCTGTTTGAGAAATGCCTCTCTTGACTCCAAGTATGCAAATATTGTAAATAACATGTAACCTCAGAGCCTTGTAGTATAGACAGTTGAATCCTGCTGCCCTCAATGAAAACTCCTGTAAATTATGTTCTCTACTATCTTTAACTGTGTTTTAAAAGTATATATTTTTATGCATTTGCTTTTCTTACTGTATGAATTTTATAATTGTAACTTTACCTTCAACATTATGTAACCTTTATTGTATCATATTGCTTATGGAGCTTTTCTCCCCAGGCTGCTGCCCTGAATGAAAACTCCTGTAAATTGTGCTCTCTACTATTTTCAACTGTGTTTTAAAAGTATATTTTTATGCATTTGCTTTTCTTACTGTATAAATGTTAAAATTGTAACTTTTCCTTCAACATTATGTAACCTCTATTGTATCATATTGCTTATTGAGCTTTTCTCCCCGGGCCTCCACTGAAAATGGACACTTTCTGGCCCAGTGGACTCCCCCGGTAATCAAACCGAAATAAATAAATAAATATATATATATATATATATATATATATATATATATATATATATATATATATCATAGAATCATAGAATCATAGATTCATACTAGGCTAACTGTCCTCTTGGGCCATTTTAAGCCTAGCCAATTACCCCATGTGAGAATCAAACCCTGCACCTTGTGTTTCTAAGGTAAACACCTTAACCATTACGCCATTACGCTGGCAGCCCGCAAAAAAACTATATCAAACCAACCATGAGCAGAACATAGTTCTGCTGTGACAACCCCAAACCGGGAAAAGCAGAAAGACACAACTACATGAAGACAACAATATGTTGACGTACAGTCACAGTAACACAAACACACATCCTATCAACAGTAATAATATGATACATGGAAACTCAACACAGATGTGCAGGAGAAACTATGGATATGCGATTATGGACACTGGAGTGCTAGGGTGGGATATATGTAAGGAATGCCGAAAGACGAAAGCAAACATAAGGGTTGTGAAGGGAATCCAGACCAAGTAAGGAATTATTAAGTGCTCGCAGCGTATGTCACATAAAGCTGCACAAGTGTGAGTAGAGCACCGCTCTTCACACCAGAGGCAGGGTTATACCAGTGGCCATAACATTGTTGAAGTGCTATGTCAATGTTGTAAACAGATGGAATGTAGTACATGTTGCAACCACCTACACTTGTAACCCGCAAATCGTTCATAATCCATAACACCAGGAAAGACACGTATGTGCAAATATGAATGGATGGTGAGCCTGTGAATACACGAGGTGGTACAAAATGTGTGTAGGGCCCCAACGCTCTGGAGAGGGCAATGTGTAAAGGTGTGTCATGGCTGTGATATCAGGTGGATAATGGCTGTTATGCATGGAAACTCAACACAGATGTGCAGGAGAAACTATGGATATGCGATTATGGACACTGGAGTGCTAGGGTATGTTGCGCCGGGTGCAATGGAGCGGCCCGTGGAGGTCAGCTAGTATGTAGGTGCGATTCCCAGATAGAGCATCGTTTGCGTGGAGACATGCGTGAATGGGCGTATCATTGTCGGACATTGTGCGTCAGGGCTGGCAGCCCGGCACGTAAAACCTATACGCCAACCATGAGCAGAACATAGTTCTGCTGTGACAACCCCAAACCGGGAAAAGCAGAAAGACACAACTACATGAAGACAACAATATGTTGACGTACAGTCACAGTAACACAAACACACATCCTATCAACAGTAATAATATGAATGTGCACAGAAACAAACACAGTAGCAGGAATAATAGGCTGCGCATACGAGTAATAGGTCGAATGACACTGTATCACATCCCAGTTAGCAGCGGCACCCCAGACATGAAAAATGTGCGACATCTGTCCGCTATATGAAGTGCAATATACTGATCCCAAGTTCACCGGAGTGAAGAGTCGGTGTCATAATGACTAAGGCAATAGTATGCTGTTGAAGCAGAGATAAAACCCAATATGCACGTGTAAGTGTCCATGCCCGGGAAATGTATAGGTTAACGGACACACAGATGTATATATAGATAAAAACGTATATATACATATATCTACATTAATTTACATACACATATATACTCATACGGATATATATATATATATATATATATATATATATATATATATATATATATATATATATATATATACACACACACAAGGATATACTACAGATATATATAGATAGATATATATACACAAACAACAGGTAGTGATATATACACATACACACAAAACAACATATATATCTCAGTGTAGATATACACATGTACATAAATAAGTTACTTCACAGCAATTAGGGGTAACATATCTACAGCCCAGGCATATGTGACTGGGAGGTCCAATAAATAAATGTTGTAACCCCCACATCGCCCAGCTAGGCCAGACAGACATACAGACAGGCAATGCAGATCAATACACTGCCGCTGTCCAAAACACCAGTAGGAAAGTACCAGTGGGAGAGTTCTGCAAGGTCTACACTTTAAAAATGGATTACGGTGTCCCTTGTGGGACCCCAAATATTTAGAGTATGTGTGAATCTGCTGACATTAATACGAGCAGGATGTAGGTGTACATGGAACAGTAGGTTGTGTAAGTGTGATAATACATGGGTTGACAAAACGTACAACATGTGTCCCGAGACGGGCAGAGTGGGCAATGTGTAGGGGTGTGCTCATAGCCCAGCTGCACTCGCAGTTAGTATTTGTCATGACTGCTGTAGTGGGGTGCCAGGTAGGTGGACCATGGGTATGCATTAATGAGCTTAAGTGTGCAGGTGCTGGTTGGCAGAGATGTAGTAGGCCCACCCAGTGGAAGTCATTAATATTCCTATGTGGGCATAGCATATGCCTACACCTCCCAAACCTGAAGAGCACATCTACCAGATAGTCTGTAAACCATCGGGGGAATACATAGAGACCAAATCAGTGCCGTGTACCCGATTAGCATGGATGTCCATAGTTATGTATCAGAATGTAACGAAGTCCAACTAAACGCTTCCAGAACTAGTGATATTAGATGAACAGGTGGTGGAATACAGGTAATGACAGATGACAACATGAACTATTAAAGGTGAAAAAGAAACTCAATGAGAGCTGGCAAGTTCACAAAATCCTTCATTTAATGAGCGCTTTCGGTGAGGTCAATGCCTCACCTTCCTCAGACAAAACCAAGAACAATTGACCCTGTTTTTATACAGGCATCACAAAAGTAAATTGCAACAATTAATTGAATAATTAAAAACAATCAGTAATGTTTTAAAAACCAAGTACAACCATATGTAGGTTTAAAATGTCATATTATAACATTTTAAAGTTGGAAAAACTTTTCAAAGAAGTGCTCAACCATCGCCAAAAGCAGCAGTCTACCTTTCAGAGCTTTAGATGTTAGAAAATAACATTATAATATTCAAAAAGTGTTCAAGTAAATTTCCACATAACTTAAGTGCCTTTTAAAACATTAAATGCATTTAAAAAATATTTAATTTAAAACCTGTGAATCAAACACAAAAACACAGCCAAGAACAAAAACAAGAATGCTAAATATACCTACCGGCATTATTAACTTAATATATACTATAAGACCCTAAAAAATATATGTGTATATATTAGTAGGGTCTAAAGAAGTTAAATCTAATAACATGCAAAAAAGCTAAATCCCCCGTGAAATTTCTTTTTACCTTTTCAAAGCTAACAATTTAAGAATACATTTTATAGATAAATGTTCATTTAAACCTGGGGACATACGTTCTGTTGTTTTAATCTGCCACTTGAGTTCATCAATGTCCAACAACAATTGGCAAGGGCCCCCTCTAGTGTCGGAAAGCCTTTGTTGTAATACTATAAATTTAAAATGATGGTTGGCATACTCAACAATATGTTTCGCCAAAGCATTATTCATAATTTACAGATGACAACATGTATGAGTCATAAACAGCATGTACCTCAACAAACGTGAATGAATACATATGCTCTGTGACTGTGAATGTGTCTGGTTAATAGAACCAATCATCTAAATGTGTCCCACACGGTGTTATGCATTGTTCCTGATACAGTATTCATTCACACCCATTGGTATGTGAGTTCTGCTACTGACGGAAAGTGCATAATGTGCTGACCACCTTAGGTAGATGATAGCATAATAGAAGAGGTTCAACACCCATACGCCTGCGAGGGACACACCCATCTGGGCAGTTGTGTCCTGCAAAATGACAGTTATGGCACATGGTCTGTGAGTTCAGGAATGGAGGCTATATGTGTGTAGTGGTGCCAGACATCAATTTGTTGTATCAGTAACAGCTACGTGTAATAGGAAACAGTATTATCAATTATAATGCTACATGAATAACCTTAATGTATGCAAACCGTGGAAGTCGTCTGTTTACTACTGGCTATGGGTAAGTGTTGCCTTGACACATGTGATAACTCTACATATAGGGTCTATAGGGCCGCCACCATTCTGAATGGCCAAAGTGGAACCTGCTCTGTAGAAATGTCAGACGTACCAGGGCAGAACATACCTAAAGTCATGCATAGTACAGAAATATACATATCGGGACAAATCAAAACGTAGTCTAGCAGCAGTAAAGTTGCTTATGCTACTACATATGACATATTGACATGTCAGGTATGCAAGACGTGTAACAAGCAACCAGTACAGACATGTACAACATGAGAATGTCCCCTAATGGGGACAGTTGCAATGGCTAGAGTATTGTCCATACCACTCAACTGTCCCTGAATGTCAGGTACGTCTCTGAGTTTGACTGAACGTTTGACTCTGTCCCTCTTAATCCCTCCTAAAATTAATGGCTGTTGAAGGAAAGGTGGTGAATTACACTTACTGACTAATGACAATAAGTAAGAGTTATAAACAACTGTTACTTCAGAATATGTGGATTAAGTCATATGCTCTGATTCTGTCAATGTTTCAAGTTAATAGCACTACTTTTGTAAAAGTGTCCCTGATTTTTTCCTGACCTGTCCCTGATTCTGTAGAAATGTGTCCCCGACTGGTGGAGAGTTCTGGTATTGTCACATGAAATATGCATAATGAGGGACTGTCCCATGCAAAGTGGGAAAGTTGTCACTCCTACAGTCTCCCGTCATGCAATCTGAAAGGTGGACAACGTGCAGTAGGTATGCGGTAGCATGACTCGGCGGACAGCTGCGTTAACAAACTCAAGTCACATGTCAGCATTGCAGAGTATCGGTTCCCATGTATCAGGCAGATGGGAGCAGATTGTATGAGGAACATGCATATAATATGATTACGTCACTGGACAGGCCGCCTAGTCCGTACAGTCGAACGCCTGCCATCGCAAAATGGTTACACATACCCGATACTGTAGTCATGTAGTCCGATGTAATACGCATCACAAGGGATCGCACACACCCAGCGTGAGTAACAAATGTAAGGGGAAATGTCGGTGAGCGAGCGGCTGTAAGCGTGTTTGTCTACCAGTATGCCAGTAGTGCACTGTCAAAGAAATGTGGAGTCTAAACATGTATAAGGTGCTTTGACCACAGGTCAGCAGTGCTTAACACTGTGCAAACCCATGCACAACTGCTCCCACCTGCTGGCATGTGCCTTACCCAGTCTGCATCCAAAGGCGTCGGCCTGTCCGCAAACAAAGACTCACCCTATACAGATGATGGTAGCAGTACCCTGCGCACATAGCTCATGTGAATTAACAATAGACCATGGCATATGTACAGACAATAGACCGCACACACACCATACAGCGCAGACATCCAACAATATAGCAATGTACTGGCAGATATGTCCGGGCCACTGGTGTATGCATGCCTGGCCATCCTGTGTTTCAGTGTGTGAGCATGCCCAGTATGACTGTTACACATGTTGTCGACCGACATTACCATCATACTGTCATGTGTGTGAGCATGCCAAGTATGGTCAACTGTATTGCATGTGTTACATGTCCAGATAGTTAGTACTGTGTTGCTGACCCCTCCGTTCTACACAGACAGGTGTCATGCTGTGTCTGCAGGGTAGCTAATGGTTATGTGGCATTGACAGTTGCTACATGTCTGCATAGCGTGGGGGAACATCCAACCACAACCACAGTCCTGCACAGCACAGTGGGTGGCGCACATGACTCTCACATGTGTAGGTTTAACGGGGGGCACAGCCAACAGTTGTACACATCTGCCGCTACTGTACTGGTATGCTGGGTACTCAATGTCAGTGTGTGGACCTACCTAAATTGCTGGTTGGAGGGATACCAGGGTATGTCAGTTCCCAGCTTTAATTACATGCACAGTGGTGTTGGATGTCCTAGCTTACACAACCTACATCAAACTGCCTGGCCTGCTGTAGTCTGTGTGTATCTTAGGGGGTTGGGGTCATTCATTGGGCATATCCATAGGCCATCGTATATCATTTGTCTGTATTGGTCCACGTCTGTCCAGCTGCATGGAATGTGTGTGGGCTGTACGGACACACATGATGGTCAGCCCATAATCTGCAGTGGGTTAGGACACCCTGTGTACTACAGGCTACCATTGTGACCCCCGTATGTGCTACAGAGGTCATGGTGCCACTATGGATGTGTACTGTATGCTGCCCTAACATTTGGCCACCACACTCACTTGTATGCTCACATACATACCATAGCAATGGGTAACTACACATTCTAATACAACTGCCACTTGTTAGGTCAATAGACATACCCTGGGTGTGTTCCAGACTTGAGGACGGTGCTGGTGTGCTGCCTATGTCGGATGCACACAGTGCACCTCCTATACATGGCCGAGCACAGTTAGTGTCATGTTTGGCATCCATTGTACTGTGTGCGGGTCAGAGAGAGGAAATCCGTGGGTACCTACTGTGTCAGTGCATATGCCTTGTGTTGCCTCTTTGCCAAGGGCAGGTCATACTGTGCACGGGCTTTCACCGACTGTGCCCTGCTCAGGTAGTTCCTTCACCAAGTCACACTTTGCCTGTACAGGCCTTGGCAGTGGTGTTGGGCTGTGTGGCCCTGCCCCATGATGTTCCTGCTGCAACTATTACTGCAGGATAAGATTGTGTAGCATAGCAAATA
This sequence comes from Protopterus annectens, assembly GCF_019279795.1. Lineage (NCBI taxonomy): Eukaryota > Metazoa > Chordata > Ceratodontiformes > Protopteridae > Protopterus > Protopterus annectens. The sequence goes on along the minus strand of NC_056731.1, from coordinate 1,823,484,805 downwards.
CCATAGCAACTTGTATGCATATAGCTTGTGAATACTGCAGAGCACCAACCGATGTGTCCGGATACCAGAACTGTGAACTGAGCATCCCAAACACATGCACAAGTATATGTCTTGCCTGTGCATCCGCCTCAGTATGGTGTGAGTGTTCAGGTGTATGTGCATTGCTGATGGGTGTCATCAGCCATGACACCAGTGTTTACCCAGAATCCCCCACTAGGAGACTGTAGGGGATGTCCATATTGGCATTGATGTGCTACAGCTGTGTCAGAAGCCATATATCGGACACATCATAGCTTCCAGGGCAGACAGCACACACATTCAATCTCATGCCCTGGCCATCGCATATGGCCTAGCTGTTGGAGGGTATGCCCCTGCAGTGACTGTAGGCCCTACCCCACTCACCGGGTGGTGCTACAATGTGTATGTGTGTGCAGGCTATAGCACCCAGTACTCCAGGGTAGTCATCCATGTGGTTGAACAGATGCATATTGCTGGTCTACTAATCACGTGTGGAGGACATGTACGTGCTCACTAGCATGTGTTGACATGGCGTCTGTGAACTGGTGCAATACTCTGGATGCAGATGCCTGTGAGATACCCATGATATCCCCAGTTGTGCTGTGTGAGTTACCTGTGGCTAGTACACCTAGGCCAACACATACCATGGTATCCACTGTGATGTGTTTTCTTCGGCCTGTTTGATGTGTCAGGTGTGGCAGGCACAGGTCAACAAGCTGCTGTAGGAGGTCTCTGTCCACCCCATAGTGCTCCACCATCCCCAGCCCATGTAGCCCCTGGTAAGTCACCCTCAGTCTATAAAGTCTTATGTCACCCCAGTAAGGGTTGTTTGGCAGCATACACATCCTCACTGCCCCAGCCTCCTGCACATGTTGGTATATGTTGCCTGCTGCAGCCCGTCTCATTTGGTTGGACTGTGTCGTGAAATGTCCCCACAGGTATACACCGGTGGTGTAGAGTGCGGACGAAACCTGTGTGTATGCTGCTTGCTCGCATTACCGTACTGTTCATGTGTGGGCTGGCCAAGTCATCTGCTGATTGTGCTGATCAACACCTGTTTGCGCAGCCTGTACACCCTGACTACCCCACCAATGCTGCCATCCCTCCCAATGTCACCAGGCAGGTATAGACACACCCATAGCTTAAGTGTGCTAAGGCAGGAGTACTCCTGAGGCACAGTTCTGCAATGTACGTACAGTATGCCTGACCCCCCTCCCATGCTGTCAACTATATTCGAGACCTGCACCCGGCTGACTACACACATACACTCCAGGGACCAGCAGCACACCCTGGTGATAAATGTGATACACTATAGTCAACCTCATCTGCATAGTATAGCCTTCTAATGAATAGTTATATGACCCATACCGAACCTCCAAATTAACAACCACTGCTCAGTGTCACTCAGGTCCGTACACAACTGGCAACAGGTGCCTTACTATCACCATATTCAATGTCCCATGGTCTTCCCAGCAATAAAATAACCGGTGTCTACAAGACTACAACCCGTGGCCCTGCACACTACAGACGATGTGCATTACCACCACGCCATGGCAGATATACATAGATCCCAGGTAATCACGTACAGATCATCCGGCACAAACATTCAATAGTGCTGATGCCCCCAGACATATATGTTCACATCTATGTCCACCTGTACATCTACATATATCATATATATTATTTGTATACATATATACATGGACATATATATATATATATATATATATATATATATATATATATATATATATATATATATATATATACATACACACATATACATGTACACACATATGTAGATATGGCAGTTATATCACAACAGCGGACCACATGACAGCAATGCATTAGACAGGAATGAAAAGGAAACTACATGTGCCACCTGCATTATGTAGTGTTGTTACTATCAAAGCACGTGTGTTATGTTGTGTCACACAGGTCAAACCATATCAAGGGTAAGAGTAGGGCTGCTGACAGTTACTCACCAGACCTATTGGCGAATGTATGTGTTGACAACCCAGTGTCTTGGCAGAATATGCGGGCTGTGGACACTATATAGGTCAGTAACAAAACACACTGAACACATCCCGCAGCTAGCCACCCACAGATACCAACACATACGGTATAACTGCCAAACACATACACACCTGCCATGCCTTGGAATCGAGCACCTACCTAACTAGTCTACCACACTACAGCATTATGCAGTAACAGAACAGGCTGCCGAGTTCCAGAATCACCGCACTCCCACAGGCATACATCTAGGTGGATGACATCATCTGCAAAGGCAAAGACGCCGATAGGGAATGTATGAAGAGTGAGCCATCTAAAAGCATTACTCTGTCCCCAGGCAGCTGGAAACACACACACATACACACACACACACAGACACACTTGGCAAGGCTGGGAGTCGAACATACACCTAACTACCTTATCACACTACAGCATTACGCAGTTACAGAACACGCTATCAAGATTACTGGTACACAGCACTCACAGAGGCCTACTTCTAGGTGGATGGCATCATCCGCAAAGGCAAAGACGCCGATAGGGAATGTATGTGGAGTTAGCCATCTAAAAGCATTACTCTGTCCCCAGGCAGCTGGAAACACACACACACACACACACACACACACACACACACACACACACACACACACACACACACACGCACACACTTGGCAGGGCTGAGAGTCAAACATGCACCTAACTACCTTATCACACTACAGCATTATGCAGTTACAGAATGCACTATCGAGATTACTGGAACACAGCACTCCCAGAGGCATACTTCTAGGTGGATGACATCATATGCAAAGGCAAAGACGCCGCTAGGGAATGTATGTGGAGTGAGCCATCTAAAAGCATTACTCTGTCCCCAGGCAGCTGGAAACACACACACACACACACACACACACACACACACACACACACACACACACACACACACACACTTGGCAGCGCTGGGAGTCGAACATACACCTAACTACCTTATCACACTACAGCATCACACAGTTACAGAATGCGCTATTGAGATTACTGGTACACAGCACTCCCAGAGGAATACTTCTAGGTGGATGACATCATCCGCAAAGGCAAAGATGCTGATAGGGAATGTATGTGGAGTGAGCCATCTAAAAGCATTACTCTGCCCCCAGGCAGCTGGAAACACACACACACAGACACACACACACACAGACACACACACACAGACACACACACAGACACACTATGCATGTGATTTGACAGACGGCATGCAGCATGCATGTGATACAGCAGACGCCATGCAGCTCAGACATTAATAGTGGTAGTTAGCATACCTCCCTGGGTTGCACAAAACAGCAAGCAGGTGTCATATCAGTAGCCATGCAGTTCACACAATCATGGTAGTAAGCATGCATCCCTGTGATACACCATGTGGCCAGCACAGGTTAACAATACACATGGCTGAAGTGACCTTGACATGTTATCTGCTGACGTTTGCATTGACATGCATACATGTCTGACACAATGGTGTCCTGACACATGTACAGCATTGTAATAGTTATCACATTGCAGTGTTGTTTGTATGCCCTACAGATAGAATGCACGTTTAGCAAATGTGCATGAGCATGGAAGGGTAGTGTGAGGCATCTACATTGCTATACAGTGTGAAGTACAGACACTGTGCCATTGCATGGCATCATGAGGTGTCTGTATTGCTATAAAATGTGTAATATGCACACATTGCTTAGCGATAACTCCGTGCATACACATGACATAAATTTGGATTGTGACCCACGTTGCTGAGGTGTATACACACCAAACCATGCTGTGTCATGTGACAGGTAACTGGAAGACCTACGGATGACACCCCTGCACAACTACTACAGAGTCTTAGCTGCCTGGCAACCATGTCCACACATGGCAGACGTGTCTATACACCATGTCCCACATGACATTGATGTACCACACACACGAGGTGCATGGCTGATGATGATGTCCTACAGCAGCAAGGGAAATATACAGTATCTGTGGCCTGATGTGGTGTCAATGTCTGTGGAAGCTGTACAGGTGACTACTGTCATGCTATGACACAGTCGTGATGTTCAACACATCTTATATGGTCGACTTACGTGACACCTCCACTAGCTGTGCACAGGCTTTTAGGATGTCCAGTGTACCACATCAACTGTATAATCGGTCAACTAAGGCTATAGTTGGACCATGTGTGGACAATACGCAACAGGGTGTATAAACATCACATCTACTGTGTGGCTACATGTCTCTGGCCATGCTCCATGGCCATGTGTGAACATGTGTTGGCCAAATTTTTGTGATGGCCATCTATCTCACATGTCTGTGTAGTCCCATATGACATACACCCATAGATGTCAGATATGTCACCGTCCACAGGGCTATGCAGACAATGGGTTGTATGTTTGGTATGTGGGGTATGTGTTATGGGATAGTGTGACCATATTGCAGCCAGAACACTACATGTCTGGGACATGTCAGATCGCACATCACAATGTGTGCACCCATTGCAGGGGCATATAACACAATGGTGACTCCTGTGGGCTGCCCATATCCCAGCTCATTGTGTGGTACTGTTTGCATACCACACATGTGTTGTTCCAATGCATAGTGCATAGTACATATGCCTACATTGAACAACACCTCCACCGTTGTATGCACAGCTGTCCACACATGTAGCAAAGACAGATACTGTGGTTTCATGTCGGTGTTTCATTTCGTTTGTATATATTGCACATGGGTAGCCAGTGTGAATGATGGGAGATGCGACCTGTATATCATGACTGGACCATACATCATGTGTACATGTGTTAACTGGCCACATGGCGAATAGATATATGCATTAACATGCCTCATACTGATGACAGTCTCACCTGCAACGGACTGATGTCTGTGCGGCACACCAGAGGTACCTGTATAGGGGTGACACGGCAGTTTGAACATTATCCATGACTGTATGACAGCCACAGGGTGCACTGTGCATGTTAACACATTCACCTGTACAATAGCATATAGTATGCACATGTGTGCATACACAGGGTAGCATACTGCAGTATGCAGCATGTGTGTAAACATACCTTGCATATGATGTTACCTTACATATTGTACAGTGACACGTGCAACTAAATGGGATATAATAGTCATATGTGCAGTAGTGATTTACCAGGCAACTCCAGGCTCATTGGTTGGGAGACACCCACCACCATGATGGCAGCTAGTGTTTGTGGATGCTGTTCTGAGGGCGTCCCCAGGCTGGTCAGTAGCTCCTCAGTGGGTGTGAGTGGGGGCTGGGCTGGTGGCCCACCACCTGTTCCACCTTGTTCCCTGGCGATTGCAGTGGCACGCTGTTTTGCATGTCATATCAAGTCCGTGCTTTGTCTGTGCACCTGCTGGTAGGTGCGGTTATGGCCACCCACATCATTAACCCTGTTGCAAAGGTCCTGCCACAGGTCATCACGCTGCTGGGCATGCTGTGGCACATGACTGAACAATACCTCGTAGTTCTCATGGAGGTACGGGATGAGGACATCATCCTCCTGGTGGCTGTACACTGGCAGGCGTGAATGAGGCATTATCTGGAAGACATAATAATGGTGACAGGTCACAGTATCACGGAGATGTACAGAGATACAGCTGCACATACATTTGTATTAAATCTAGTACATCCACACAGTTATCTTTGCAAATCATCATGACACTGACACAACTGACATGTTTGTGTCACACACATGTAACACCCGTTATGCATTGGATATCATCACCATATATGTGTGTCGCCTCATTACATTGTTCATAGTCCATGTGAATGCTGTCTTGATGTGGGCATGTCTGTTTGCCAGTACTGGTGTTCTTACCTATCAGCACATGCCTGGATGTGTCCACAGAGATGCTGTTGACCTTGAAGCTGTGTATATATCATATGTCAACACATACACTGCCTTAATGGACATGAGCAGTGACAATGCACACATATGCATGGAACCTTTACATGCATGTGTTTTGCCATATACATCTACACGGCACTGTACAGCAGTGCAACATCCTGCCACGGATCGCCTGTGTTGCACATGTGATAGACATGGGACAATGGCTAGCCGGACGTCATTCGCAGGGATGGTTATCAACTATAGCATGTATGGGCAAGGTTTCCTAGCTGTATCCAACAGCCATTTTGCCACCGCGAGGTGCATCAGTGCCACATTACTGATCCAGACAGTTAATAATACATCTACCATGCGGTCATCACACCATGTATGACAGAGATGACATGTGCAGCTTTGATGGACAGGGTTGCATGGTATGGTGGGAGTATGTAACATGTATAGCACAGGGATCTTTCCAGCATGTGGTGATCCTTGTAGTAGGACGGTGGCTGTACATGACGCATTTCTTTCAGATCAGGATACGTACGTGTAGCATGTCCAACATCACAGTGTAGCACATGTCTTTATGCAAGGTAGCCAGCATGCTGCATAGTGGAGGTGAGGATTGTGAAGGCTGGTATCGCCCATCCACGCATGGCCAATACCCCTTAAAGGTGATATGTGATCTGATATTGGTCACCCGAGTGCTGAGTATACCTGTCCAATGATCTCCATGCTCATGGATGGCACCCTGTCATGACATGGGTGCCTCATATGACTACCTAATAGGCCTGGAGACGTCACCATCTCAGGGTGGTGAACTGCACAGCACCATCACTTACACAGTGTCCATAATGTTGACCGCTACCTAGGTGGTAGTTAATGGGTACAGGGTTATTCACCTAGCGGTGACAATGCTATTATCAGCTGTCAGATTGTGCACATATGTCACACACCTCACCCACAAAGCCCATTATGTATGTTGTCCACAACACTGAGACAGCTATTGCTCCTAGGTCATGGCCATTCACATCCTTACATACACAGATGCCTCCCATTTGTCTGTGTGGTATGGGCTACAATGAGGGGGGGAGTACAAAACATTAACCCTGTTTTACTGTAGCTGCCACTGGTGAGATATGCACATGTCACTCTGACACCTTTTGTAGTGTTGATTCTGTCAACAGGCCACTGGTAGAACACTCCTGTGACATACGAAGGTACATCTAGTATACTCAGTGTAGCTGGAACATGGTATGGGTGATGATGTCCTATGACCTGTCACAGGTATGCTATGCAGTGTGAAATCATCCATACTGTCATCTACTTCTGTACTGCTAACATCTACATTGATAAAGGTTCATAGACTTGAAGACCATACTCAGCAGGGTAATAGTGCAGTGCCTCCAATTATGACTGTCGTCTCCACTTGTGGGTTGCAGTGGGTTGATATTATCCAACACCCTATCTGTGTTGCATATTCATGCTCAGCACTTGTTCAGAACTTGTGAGCACTTCATGAGCTACTAGTTACTATAGCACCCATTCCAACTCATTTCATACAAGTACACTATCTGCCCTTACATTTCCAGCTTGCTTACAGTACAACAGCTGTTGTACACACGTAACTCACATATCTTGTGAGACATGGTTGAATATACAGGCATGTCCAACTGTCACGTACCAATGCTATTGCCTGTCTATATGATGAATATGGCGAACATGTGGCAATAGAGCAATTGTCTCATGTACACAGTCAATGATCACCTCCCAACATACAACACTACAGCCTGTGGGAGATGCACATATGTAGTCATGCTGGGGGTAATGCTCTCACCAACCCAGACTGAACTTGACATTCATGTGGGGACATGTAACATTTGCAACACACCCCACTCATCACATAGTCTCACAAGATCTCCATCACCACAGGCCACACATAGTATGAGTACGACATTTGCAGAACCTCTCCATACTCTGTGTAGGCACCAGAGGCAGCCCCCATCACCAAACACAACAACAATTACTTATAGCCCACAGACTCATGTGTGCCCATCAAATACAGCCAATAGGGTGTTAAAACATACCCAACACACCAGTCATAGATGACTCTGTAGGCGGTCACACTGATGTCCCACTCAGCAGGCTACACAAGGCGATAGTCACTTACATCTAGCTGTCAGGTAACTGGTTCTGCAACATAACCTATGCACCCATGCCACACCTCACCAGGTACAATTTTACTGTCATTCTCCATGTTAGTGTGACTGCCCTGAGATGTAACTTCCCAGACTACATGTATAGGGACATGCAATAGCTCTCCGGTCTTGTAGCCCAGAAGGTATCGGCCAAGCCCTGGGGAGCATTCTGCATTCATCCAGACTAGATACCACTGTACAACGACTGACTGTTTCACTTCAACAGTTGCCTATACTTCTGCTATCATTCCACAGGCATCCAGTATCTGTCCGCTTTGAATGACATGGTCAACAAAACACGATGCTTTGGCACAAATGACCTGCACCTGTCAGCCCTGGGAGTACAGATAACATGTAAGGCTCTTGCTGCTCTTATACTGCCTGTCTTGCACAGTTTCCAGTAACATTCACCACCAGAACGGAAACAGGCAAGCAAAACATGGGGTCATGTGACGCAATTCTTGAAATCATCTCTGACTCACGCAGGCAAGGCACTCCTAAAAATGGACCACTTCAATATATCTGCAGTGACTGGGACCTGCCTCTAGGCTCTGCAGAGCACACCTGCACTGACAGGTTATACGCAGACCACACCTTTCAGTCATGTTACCTGGACCGGAATACCCACGGCTGAGGTGTGTCCATATTTCACTATGTTGTACACACCTCCTGGATGGTTACTTAGCACAATGCATCAGAGGTGATCCACGTGCTACTAACTGTGGCCAGAACTGCTATACACATTGTAACATGCTACGGATTCAACAACATACCCCACGGTTACTGGCCCTCATTTCTTGGTGTACTGGACAATAGGCTTCAGACAGGTATTACTGATGTGCGACTGACACTACCCCACACTTAACTGGGATAGCTACTCATGTACCGACACATTAGGCCAACGCTGTCCGGGATTCATAACCTCCACTCGGCTGGATCAAGTCATACACACCACCACCAAGACCAACAATATCCTAGACATGGACATTACCAGCATGTCACTGGTGTTCCACACCTGGGGTTATCCCCTCGTTGGTAGTTTCCGAACATATGCTAATCACCCTTGTTATCCACATCCCGGCACCACACCCTTCATGGCATACACAGTAAAAGATTAGTACAATGGCTACCACAGCTGTCTTATGACAGCAGTAGTAAACGTCATGACACCTGTGCTGATGGACAATTCACATACAAACGCTGAAACATACCCCAGTGCACTTCATTAGCACTTACACGACTGCATGGATCATGCTATTCCAAACAGAGCCATGATGGTACCCACCAGATAACGGACGCCACTCTGGGGGTCCAGTTCCATGGACATAATGTACAACAAAAGGTGGAGGCTGTTGCAAAGTGGAGTACAATCCCATGGGTGGGGTAGCTCACTGGTCAGCCTCAGTAGGGCTCTGAGATCCCTTATCACATCCTCCAAACCTAGCTACGTAAACATTACTGCGACACATTCCAGGGTGTACCACAAAGCATTATGGAGGTATGTCAGTAGTCATTGGCAATACCCACATCTGCTCTGACATACGACAGTTAATCAGGAACATTATAGAACCGAGTGATGTTGGCAACATCCTGGCGGATGGGTTCAATGCTAATTTACACCCTCTCACTCACTACAGGGCCATAATCCATGCAGGAACATTGCAGGGTCCCTGCAGTCACAACTACACAGTTCCAACCTGCACTCTCTAAGGCCTGGAACACAGACTCCATGTGACCGTCCAACATCCCAGGCTGTGATTTACACAAACCTCAGAACGACATGTCTCTCCACTTGGCCACCAGATTCACTAATAGCCTTGTATCAGACATTGTGGCCCCTGAATGGCACACAACAACAGTTATCACACTCCACACAGGTAGTGCCACAATGAACCAGAGGGACTATTGCCCTATACGCCTGACTGGACTGTTCTGCAAGGCTATGGGGCACATCATTATGGAAGTCATTCACAGAGATATTGGTGGGCTCCAGACCTTTGATGCCACCCAGGTTGGACTTGTTAGGGCCAGACCATGGCTCCTACACCTGGTGGACTCCTTTGATACAGTTACCAGGGTAGGTGATGATGGTAAGGGGGTCCACACAGCCTGCATTGTCCTCTCATTGGCTTTCAGCACCGTTCTCCATTCTGGTATTGACAACATACACATCCACCTGCACATCGACCCCTACGTCTCAGGATGTTATACAAAGTGGCTCATGGACAGGACCCACACAATCATGGTAGCATACCGTAGTACCTACTGTATTTCAGTTACACTTGGCATACCACAGTCCTCAGTCATAGGGCCCCTCATGTTCGGTATATGCTTCCCTGAGGTACAGGCTAGCACAGAGGTACTTTCCCTGACTAGGTTTCCAGACAACTGCATACAAGGCACCATGATTGATCCACCAGCTCATACAGACTCCCTCCATAAGGGTGTCACTTTGACGAATACCTGATGTCGATAACATGGCCTCAAGCTGCATGACACATGGTGCATGAACATCCCATTTGGATTACACCAATCACCCACTGACTATCACATAGGTGGTAGTCCCCTACATACATGTGACATTATATGGGATCTTAGTACACATGTATGTAGCACCCACTCCTTTGATAACCATATTGCCAATGTTTCGTGGATATCCTTCTACGTGGCCACCCTTATCTGTACTGGGTTTGTAGCTGGAACAAAGGCACCCATTGTACCTCTAAACTCCTGAAATATACACACATACATCCCATTTAGGGTGTACCTTACAGAACAGCAACGGCTTTACATACCACAACATTAACACACCATGAGGATTATTGAGCTCCGAAGGTTGACGTATGCGGCAGAACTACGGACACCATGACTGTACACATTTGCATACTGCATACTCAGGGGTGACCTCTGCTGAACATACAGGGCCCATGCCCACAACAATATTCATGGATATACTCCACATAAGCGACATAAGCAAAAGCCACTGAGAGCAACATGCTCATGGATATGTGCACAAACGCAACGATGAGTGGGATGTACTTGAGGGTTACATTCTCAAACCAGACACTCACCATGCTTTGGAACATGATTCCTATGTACATCACGCAGGGACACTCAGTAGCACTGTTTATGAGATACCTCACTTGGTGGATGGGAGACACACATGTACGCCAGGGATCACTGCAGTGGCTGTACTGTGCAGAGGTGCAGGTAACACATGGCTCTGCTGTTCACAGACAGGACACTACCCTAGAGAGGTGCTGCCGGTGTAAACACTGTAGTTGGACTTACACATAGACTTGCCAGACAGCATAGTACCTCACTATGAACCTGTGAAGCTATTACATGTCCTTTGCGCATGGTTAATTGAGTAGCTCTTCCATTTCGATTAGCTATCATGCTGTTACAGTGTCCCTTGACTACAAGCCATATGTATCCTGTTATTGTGTATTGTACATGCCAATAGACAATACCTTTTGTTTGCATGATATAACTGTTATGCTGTGTAGAATATCTGACATATCTACCTACAATACTGTACATGACACATATTTTGCATATTATCCCATAATGCAAAGCATACTTGCACAGCAGGACCACCTTAGGCATGTTATTGTCATTATATGCCCATACACGTGCCTACTGTAACAGTATATCAACATAAACTATCCCCTGCTATGGCACGTACTTGTTGGACATACCCTACCACTGACGGCGGGTGGTGTGGAATTGTTCTGTTTAAAGACCTTGTGATGTCTGTGATGTTTACCTTGTGGCCCACAGCAGGACACACAGTTTCTACAAGCGTTACTATGCTCAGCAAGACATCACTACATAATACCTTTTCCACTTTATGCATTGCGGACACTTTTAATTAATACAAAACAGGCTATACATACACTAACATACTGAGTGTTCTACATACCTTGTTAGCGTTCTGAACTTTCGTAAATATCTCTCTGACACCTTTACTGTTTAAACAGTTCTATGGTATGAGCATACAGTTTGAATGTCTGGCAAGTCATCCTTGTATACGTCGATACCTGTAACATGTGGTTTCCTGCCGCCAATTGGTGTCCCTGAGTAAATTATTACATGCACATCAGCTGTGCAGCTACTCCATTCACCAGTTATGCAGCAACAGTGGGGTATAATTGAATTCTCCACTTGGGCATTGCCCTCTTGCCCTACCTTCGGGGAGACGGCCTGTATGTGTTTTGTTGTATGGAATTGCAACTGCTATTTGTAGAGACACGGATATTTTGGATTCATGTCCCCCATGGATTGTGTGTGATGGCTAGAGTATGTGGTTCTACATGTGAGTGTACCTGTCATCTCAACCGTCTGATAAGGGACTATTGCAAACAAAACCTGTAACATCGCCGTCTGTTCCATTATACAACAGCTATGATTTCACATGGTGCCTTTACAAATGTGTCTCTCACAAGGTATGTTAATGCTTCTGCAGATGTAATTGAGTGAGTGGATGTCTGTGATGTTATTACAGTCTGTATTGCTATTGTTTCGTGTGTGGGAGATGTAGGTGGGTGTACATAGCATATACAGGTTTGTGGGGACTGCATTTCTACTTATTCCATATATGTGTGTGGGCTCCTTCCTTAATTGAAGACCTATCAGTTAGTAGACTGAAACTATGGTTGTTACGGGCTTATACATTGGGCCATTGTTAATTGGTTTCTATATAGTATGCAGCGGAAATGCAGCGATATGTAAAGGAATGTTACTAAATGACAGCTGTCCCATGTATTTCTGTCACAGATATTTGCACTCATTACAGTTGTGTTGGTGACTGAACCTCTTTGGCATGGGTTGCCACCTTTTCAAATGGCCATAGTGGGACATTTGCAGGACACACATCGGTGTTTACAGGCCGACACATACCCATGGTCAGTACACAGGATAGCACATTCTTTTATCCTGAATACATACTTATTCTTGTAGCACTTTAGCTACTTATCATGTTTCATGTAACATTTACATTTTTTAGATACAGGCATAACTATTTAATGTAACTATTACATAATATATGGGACATAATTATGTCCTACAATCTCTGACATTTGCCCTTTTTAATATTTTTTGTCAGGACACAACTGCCCAGGGAGGGGCTGTCCCTCTTAAAGTGGGACAGGTGGTAACCGTATGCCTACGGCCAGCTATAACCACACCTACCGTAATGATCTACCTCCGAGTTAGCACTAACAGACACACGATGCAAACACACACACACACATATTACAGTCCCACAGAAATGCACACGGCACCCTCAACACACACATACACAGACTAGGGCAATCACAAACACAGTTAAACACAGTACCTACATGGACCGCAACACCGGCAGTGATAACTAAATGTCCCTCAATATCGTGATAATATTACACACGTTCTAGTGTTCCGGTACTGTGTTCTTTCTGTCTTTCAGCCTCGTGATTCCGCGTGTCGGTATGTGACACATTCCATAGTTGGCAGTATCCTATTTATTTGTACCTCCATGGTTGTGTACATGTCATTGACCTATCTACATATTTGCAGATATAGGTGAATCCGTATATATCAACATATATCTCTCTATCACCCTTTCTATCTCTATTATGTATATATATATATATATATATATATATATATATATATATATATATATATATATATATATATATATGACAGAGAGACTGACAGGCAGAATACACCTTTCATTGTGTACATGTCAGTGTATACTATTACCTGGACTCCGCACGTTTGTGTTTGAACCTGTCACATTACACAACTGCCGTTGGTACATCTTGGGTAGCTTAGTGTTAGGTGATTGTGTACATGATTGTGTGTTCTACTCCTGGCAGTGGTCATTTTACCCTTCAGAGCAGGCACTATTAGTACAGGGGTGAATAATGCTGGCTTCACCTGTTCTGGACATCATTGACCGTGATCTGCGCGATATTCAGAGAAGCTTAGCCCTGTTTCATGCATATCCATATAGTCATATTTAAACGACACTTACCAGCACTGGGCAATGCATATTCCTGCTAACATGTGCTAAACATGATCTGATGGCCTGCACCCAACATGCATTATTCGTGCCTTCGGGATTACGTTACATCCCTTGCAGGACGTGGGACCGGGAACATGCACGACAGTCACTGCATTTACCACTTGGGCATCTGGGATTTTTACACGTGTTATGGCATTTTGTATGTGGATTGCACTATGGCTGTTACTCCATACTGTGATCAAATGGGTAACTCAGTTAGTTTACATATGGATGAGACCTATTAATGGTATGTCCAAGTGATGTATAATGGATGTGCTCCAGCATTGGGTATGTATGTCACAGTGAGCCACACACTATAATGTGCTACACCTTCATACAACCATAGGTGGAGCATGCTGGGGTGACAGATACCTGTCATGGGTACACTCCATGCTTTGCCACTACATCCATGATTACATTATATGGAGCCCCTCATTAACACACCAGGGAATCCATGCAGAGTGTGTGGGGAACAGTGATTATATACATTGATCCCGCAATTGGCTCTGCTCCACTGAGTGACAGTTGGTTACTCGATGTGGTGGCGACAGCAGACACTGTTTGCCTCGATTGATGAATGGCCTCTGACAAGCGGGCATGTACCTACCGATGTACCTAGGAACCTATACACACAGTACCAACATATGCTGATAGGTGCATGTACTGTTCAGGTGTTAACATTCCTTGTTCCAATAGCTGTTGTGTGTACAATGGTTGAGGGCTGCCTATGTAGGATTCACACAGTAGGCCACCTATACATTACAATTTACAGGTGGTCATGTGTGTGTGTTCCATCCATTTTACTGTGTGTGCAGGTGGAGAGGTGTGTCAGTCCATAGGGGCCTACACTGTCAGAATATGTGCTATACGTTCCCTCTTTGCCAAGGCATAGGCATATTGGGCATGCCTCCGTCTGCCTACTGGGGCTGGCACAGTGTGTCCGTGGTCTGAATCCCTCTGTGCCTGTGATGGCCTTGGCAATTTTCGTGGGCTGTGAGGGCCTTCACCATTTTGTCCCTGCTGCAGCTGTTTCCGCAGGATCATATTATGTAGCATGGCACATACTATGAGGATGTGGGCACATGTGCCTGGAGAGTACTGCAAGGCTCCACCAGATATGTCCAAACAATGGAACTGTGATGTCAGCATCCCGAACTCACGTTCTATGATGATTCTGGTTTGTGCGTGTGCCTCATTACAGCGTTCTTGCATGGGTGTGTGTGCATTTCTGATGGGAGTCATCATCCAGGGCTCCAGTGCATAGCCAGCATCCCCCACAAGGTGGCCATGTAGGATGTCCCCGCTGACAAATACCTGATACAGCTGTGAGGCATGCCAGATGTGGGAGTCATGGTAGCTTCCAGGGCTGCCAGCACACACATCCATGATAATGCCCTGGGCATTGCACATGACCTGGCAGTTGATGGAGTGCTATCCCTTGCTGTTTATGTAGCACCTACCATGCTCACCGGGTGGTGACTTGATATGTATGTGCGTGCAGTCTATCGCACCCAGTACCTCTGTGTAGTGTGCCACATGGTGGAAGAGACGCATATTGCTGACCAACTCCTCCTGAGTTCGGGGGAAGTATATATGCTCATTGGCATGTGGTATCATGGCATCCAGGAACTGGTGTAGTACCCTGGATGCTGATGCCTGTGAGATCCCCATTATATCTCCAGTTGGCCTTTGAAAGGTACCTGTGGCTAGTATTCGCAAGCTTACACATACCTTTGTGTCCACTGGGATGGGTTCCCCTCTGTTGTTTCTGGATCTCAGGCGTGGCCAGCACAGCTCAACTATTTGCTGTAAGATGTCCCTGTCCACCCTGTAACGCTCTACTATCTCCAGATCATGTAGCTCCTGGTAGGTTACCCTTGGTCTGAGCACTCTTCTCTTCCTCCGAGGCCTCCGGTGGTTGTCAGCATCATCCTCCAGAACACTGTCAGTCTCTAACACATGGTGATGAATCACAGCTATGGCAGCTCCGAGCATGTACATTGTAAAAGTTCCCCGTATGTTTACACCTATGGTGCAGTGTTTGGGAATACACAGGTGTGTGTGGGGTGCTTTCACGCTTTATACTATTGTGTTGTGAACACCGATGATGTCATAGGGTGTGTATGTATGATCGTAACTACAGGGTATCTTATGTGTTTTACGACAGGAACTACTATTGTGGTGCCTTTGGTGTTGGATTACATTTGGCTGCCGTGGATTACTTCTTGCCCTTCCCTTTACATTTCTTCACGTTTCACCTCCCATTTTCTGGCATGCATCCAGCAGCCTGCTTTCATTTATAGTTTCCTACACCTGGCTTATCTTGCGTAATGTGTTCTATGGCTGGTCTACTGCAGGTTTTCTTTGCTCTGCTATGACAGTTCTCTTTTCTTTGCAATCCGACACCTCCCCTATCCTGTTTTGCAGGTTTCTGTGAGCAGACTTGTCAGCTGCCGTCGATTGCCCGCTGTGAGTTAATAGGTGTTAATTGCTCAGTTGTACTCCAATTACCCTACTGCGGCATTTCCTTATTTTCTTCCCCTGACCTTCCTGTTTTAGCTATGGTGCACGGTGCGTACATCCGCTTACCGGGTTTCGGGCACGTTTTCCTCCCCGTACACATGTGCTTTCGGGCACCATATGTGCTCTCAGCTAAACGATGCTATACCTACCTCCCCACCCATGTCCTGCGGCTTTGCTTAGCAATGGCCAGGCCGGATTTGCATTGCTCCAATGTGCTTACAGCTACGGTGGCACACCCCACTGCTGATGTCATGTATACCTCTAAGCCACTCCTCGGTGTTGTAGCACTGCACCATATGGTACATCCTTAGTCCGGCGGGATGTTTGCAATTCACTATTACCTGCCTCATTTGCATGGCATTGACTACTAATTTGTAGTTACTGCGCCGAACACTGTCACAGACCCTTAGCAACCCTTGCAGCTTGGTTGTGGTGTACCATGCATACCATTGAGTATTATGGTGAAATCATGATTTGTATTACATTGCGATTTTATGACATTTGTATATATTTTCTTTGTGTTAATGTTTGCGCACACATGCCCTGCGGTTGTACTTTGTGTTACTGTAGACATGACATTAAATGTTATTTTTTAGGTATTGTGCATCCTTTCTTATGCCATTGGCTGTATATTTAGCCATTGGCATATGTTAACTTTGTAATACATGAGTCTGGTCTGCTTTCATAGCTCCGATGTTCTGTCTGGAAAAATGTAAACCGTGTTTTTTGGTTTACATTTCTGTAGGCTTACGCTACGCCTGCACCACTTCATGAATCGCTATGTACCTTCATTTGCATGGTGCGGCACTGCGCATGGGGTGATTAGCATACCTAAGCCAAGGGCTGCGTAGATCTGGCATATGCCGGTAGTGCACATGGAATTGGATCGTACCCGAATCGCTCAGTGGCCATGTTTGGCGTTATACCGCCTACGCTATGCCTGCGCTTGGCACAAGCTTCATAAATCCCGGGGTATATCTTAAATATCTTACATAAGTAAATAATATACAGTCAATAAAACATCTGTAGTTTGTCAGTGTTAATAACTATTTGCTATACATACATAAAATGTTGAACAGTGTTCAAAGCGATAAAAACCATACTACCAATTCTTAAAAAGTCATTGAATAATCCTTCAAACTCTTATGAAGTTTTTTCTAAAATTTAAATATAAATATAACATTCTTTAAAATTTTATTAAATTTCTTATATGGTTTTTATTTAAAAAACATGTTTTTAGTAATGTTTTAAAACTAATGTCTGTTAATAATATCCTTTAAATAGTGTTCTTTAACTGCATCCCTCAGCGTCTGTGAACCAATATTTTTGTCTGTATATATAGTCTTGTTACTATCTCTAACTAAAAGGAGAACCTAGATGACAGACCTAAAAGTTGTCATTTTCAAATAAATAAACTCTTGAGTTTCAATATACATGAAATAGAATATGTTTCCTTGAGTCCTGGTTCACTACAAGCATCTAGTCGTAGTTGCCAGTTGAGTTCGCTTCTTTCTAGTAACAGTTTAATCAGGCTATCATCTATGTGTTTGTTGTTCACTTCTTGAGTTATATGGGAAATAACTTTAAACTTAAAACTATGGTCAATGTTAAAGTCACAATGTCTAGCTAGAGCATTGTCTGTTTTTTTCTTTCAAATAGCATATATATGCTCATAGATCCTGTCCCTCAATCGACGGTCGGTTTTACCGATGTAGAACACCAGACATTGTTGACACTGGGCTAAATACACAGCTGATCTGGTGTTACAATTACATTTATCTCTAATGTGGAAATTCTCCTTTCTAATGACAAAACATTTTTCACTATCTATGTATTTACAAAACTTACATGTGCCACATCTATGTGTACCCGTATTGTTCCTGTTTGGTTTGTAAGGTGTTTAAAGTAAGTTTTTCAAATTAAAACCACGCCTAAAAGTAATAATGGGAAAGTCACCTATTTTGTTAAACAAATCTTTATCTATTGACAGGTAGTACCAATATTTTCTTACTATTCTTTGAATATCTGGAGCTACTGGACTGTAGGTTAGAATGAATGAAAGGGAAAAGCTTTTACTAGTGTCTATAGATTGATCAAAAGCTACCAAAGTCTCCCTCACTTCTTGTACTGTATGTGCTTCTTCTACAGTTAAACTACTTGTTAGTGTAACAATATGGTTGTCCAAAATTGGTTTGTACACACCTGTACTTCTTTTCACCTTTACTTTGTGAAAAATATTTGATAAAAACTGGTTAGGGTACCCTCTGTGTGTGAACATCTCATGTAGTAACCTACAATGTTCATCGTGTTTCACTGTTGCAGTCATTACTCCTGGGTTGTCCTGCTGGCAGGCTGCCCTTGGTTGGCCAGAATTCCAAAGTCTACGTCCGGCATCGGTTGCTGTCACCTCTTCCCTGACATCAGTGCGCCAGGGGTATAAAAGATGCAGCCAACGCCATTTTCTTCAGTCTTTCTTGCCGCGCGTTGCCCAAAGCAAAAGCAGTTTGCAAGTGCCGGTCGGCCGACTCCTGAGATTTTCAAATCCAAATTTCAGATCCAAAGTCTTCATTAAAGCTAAGTACCCCATTGGGGAAACTTTTTTCTTGCTCTGGACCAATGTCAGAAAAGGTTAACAATTGTATTTCTTGTGGGAAGCAAATACATCATAAGGATTTTCACTCTTACTGTATTCCTTGCCTAGGCCCTGATCACAACGTTGCTAGTTGTCGGTTTTGTGCTAGATTTAACCAACACACTATCAAGCGTCGGTTTGAGTTTGCATTTCATTACTTTGGCTGTAGATTTAATTATATAATGCCGTCGGATCAGCAGACAACCGCAGTTTACAAAAAACGCAAGGACAAGGAAAAGGATAGGAATCCGAGGTCCAAAACTGACGACGAAGCCTCTTCTAGGCCAGTCGCCGGTTCGCCAGTTCTCAGTGAGGCGCTTTTGCAGCCCCTGGCACCCGCTACCTCAGAGCCACAGGCCGCTTCCGACTCCCACGTGGAGCCGACTGGGCCTCTGGATACTCAAGGTATTGGACACTCGAAAAACATTCCCTCAGATGGGTCTGGAGCCGCTGAGCAGGCATCGGCTTCTGAGAGTGTCTTCAGACCTACACAACTATATATTAAGCCATCTTCAGCTTCAAAGACAAAGACTAAAGCAACATTAAAGACAAAGAAGCAAGTACAGCATTCTCCTACTCAGACTACCATGCCTAAAAAACAGATGCTCAAAATGGCCGAAGACCTAATTACTTTGATCAGGGGTTCCCATTCCCCCTCCTGATAAGAGGCCTAGCCAAGAGACAGAGTATGATTCTTCTGATCAG
The DNA here is from genome assembly GCF_019279795.1 of Protopterus annectens. Classification (NCBI taxonomy): domain Eukaryota; kingdom Metazoa; phylum Chordata; order Ceratodontiformes; family Protopteridae; genus Protopterus; species Protopterus annectens. Next base: position 1,823,464,801 of record NC_056731.1, on the reverse strand, counting down.
GTTTCTATTTCCTCTGATTCCTCTTCTGAACAGGATTACTCCATGCTTCCCTATGATGATTCTGATGCTGAAGAATCCATTCCCTCAGCCTCTCCTCCTGAGGATTATTCTTTTGGGGAAACCCTGCATACCATGAGGGAACATTTCCACTGGGAGAGCCAAGATTATTCTGAATCTAAGAAAAGGCTCAGAGACTTTCTGCTACTTCCTCAGCACAGACCCCTTGCTATTCCACCTGTTCTACACATTGTAGATGATGTATTTTCAGAGTCCGGCCTGTCCAAAGACTCTCTACCCCCCTGCACCTGCTAAGCCAGACAGACACTACAGGGTCCCGGATTCTCATAAATTCCTGTTTAAAAACCCCGCTGCTGACCCAGAAACTATATCTCAGGGTCCCAAGGGAGTTAAAGCTTCCACTACAAAAAACACTGTCCCCTCTGACAGGAATTCCAGGGCTCTAGACAGATGGGGGAAAAAAAGTCTACACTTCTGCTACCTTGGCTGTAAGGGCCTTAAATTGTCAGTTTCATATGTTTAAATATCAGCAATACTTAATCTCACTGCTTAAACAGAAAATGTTGACAAATACTGAATGTTCAGAGAACAAGGAATTGCAGGATTTATTGCATGCAGCTGAACAAGTGGGAAAGCATACTTTGCGATGTGGTTATGATTCACTGGAGGCCTCTTGCAGGGCCACTGTTACAGGTTCTGTTATCAGAAGGCATGCTTGGTTAAAGGAACAAAATCTGCCTGATCATATTAAAGCAAAACTATTAGATGCACCATTACAGCATGATACTTTGTTTGGCACTAAAGCAGAAGAGGTGTTGAAAAAAAATGGAAGATAAAGCAAAATCCATGCAGACAGTCAAGGATTTCTTACAGGTACAGCCACCCAGATTTAGCAGAAACTGGCTTTCTAAAAAGTGGTCCTTTCCAGTGTCAGACAGACCACAAAGAGGCAAATACAGGCGGCCCAGAGGCAGAGCTCAACCCCAAGGCACATACAGGCCTAAACAATGGGGTGCTCCTACCTCCAAAAGCAGAGAAGACAAATCACAACCTTACAGGAAACAGTCCCAGTGACTTTCCTCTACCAGATTCAAGCACTTTTCTTTTGGCAGCCCCCTTAGGGGGAAAAGTAGCACTTTTTTCATCAAATTGGCAAAGGATTACCCAAGACAAATGGGTCCTGAACATAGTGTCCCAAGGCTACAGGTTCCATTTTCACACTCTACCAAGGTCAAAAGGTATGCCAGACCTGCCACACAATCGATGGGCAGAGGCACAAAAGCAAATTACAGCCCTCATGGACATGAGGGCCATTCAGCAAGTACCACAACAAGAGCAGGGGCAAGGATTTTACTCCAGACTTTTCCTAGTATCCAGAAAGGACAAAACCTGGAGACCAATATTGGACCTGTCTATACTAAATACGTTTCTGGAAGTTCCAAAATTCAAGATGTTGACTCTACAGCAGCTATTGCCCATGCTGGGCAGGAAGGCTTGGCTCGTAACTTTGGACCTAAAAGAGGCATACCTACATGTCCCAATCAGACAATCTTGCAGAAGATACCTCAGATTCATAGCTGGCTCAATGCATTACCAATTCTCTGCACTGCCCTTTGGCTTATCTACTGTGCCCAGGGTCTTCACAAAATGCCTGGCACCAGTAATAGCATTTTGCAGACAAAAAGGAATTCAAATATATCCCTACTTGGACGACTGCCTAATTTAAGCAGAGAACAAAGACATTCTTCTAAACCATCTGGCATTTGTAAAAAGAATACTAATTGGCCTAGGGTACACAGTAAACGAAAAGAAATCAAAACAAGTGCCCTCTCAAGAGATAATATTCCTGGGTGCAAGCCTAAATACAACTGCCCAGATGGCTTATCTCACGCCAGACAAACAAAAGCATCTGACTACTTACTTCAAGAAATTGGCAACACAAACCCACTTATCTGCAAGGAAAATCCTGCAGTCCTTGGGTTTCATGGCATCTTGCATTCTATTAATTCCATATGCCAGACTGCATATGAGGAAACTACAATAGCACCTAAAAAGTGTTTGGACTCAGCATTGCCACAACCTGGAGACAGTAATTGCACTCATTCCCTGCTTACAACAGGAGTTTTGATGGTAGGCAGAAGCCTGTCACCACAACAAGGGTCTGCCATTCAGTTTACCCACAGCCAGACAGACACTGACAACGGATGCATCAGATTATGCCTGGGGAGCCCATATGGCAGGAAAATGTATTCAGGGCACATGGCCTGCAAACCAGATGCATCTTCACATCAATAGAAAAGAGATGCTAGCTGTTCAAAATGCCCTGACAGCTTTCAAGGACCTGCTTCATCCAGGACAGTTACTGATAAAGACAGACAACACTACAATCATGTGGTACATAAACAAGCAGGGAGGTACACATTCCTACCCCCTATGCAGACAAGCAATGACCTTATGGGACACAGCATTGGCTTTACAAATTCACCTGCAAGCACAATTCCTGCCAGGAAAAACAAATAGTCTGGCAGACGAACTAAGCAGAAACCTCATGGATCCCCACGAATGGAAACTGGATGCACAAGTCTTCAGCATGATAATAAGGAAATGGGGATGCCCAGACATAGATCTATTTGCCTCCCCTCACAACTGCCAATTGCAGAGATTTTGTACAAGGATTTATCACAATCAAGCATGGAAAGTGGACGCCCTATCCTTCAGCTGGAAAAATCTAATGGTATATGCTTTTCCCCCACTGCTTCTCCTTCCCAGGGTACTCCTAAAGGTCAGACAAGAGAAGCCAAAAATGATACTGATTGCACCAGACTGGCCATGCCAGCACTGGTACCCAATCCTAAAGAGCTTGTCTCAAGGTCCAGCATGGATATTGCCTCAAACTTCTCACTTGCTGACCCAACAAAACAATCAGATCCTGCACAGCCAACTCAGGACCTTAAATCTGGCAGCATGGCGGATAATGTAACCATTCAGAAATCTTTCAAAAGCTGTTATGGATGTTATCTTGGAGGCCAGGAGGCCCAGCACCAGAAAATCTTATGCAGAAAAATGGAAGAGATTCTGTGCTTGGAACCAGGAACAAGGCATTGACATGTGTGTACCAAATATCCCTCAGATTTTACAATAACTAACTGAGATGCTGAACAAAGGCCTTTCCTTCTCATCAATTAAGATTCATGCCTCTGCCATTTCAGCCCATTACAGCATGGAACCACCTATTTTTTCTCATCCTTTAATAAGGCAGTACCTCAGAGGGGCCAAAAACATTAGGCCTCCAAGGAGAGCACCAACTCCGACCTGGGACCTCAATTATGTTCTGGAAAAACTCACACTGCCTCCTTTCGAGCCAGCATCAACAGCAGATATAAAATTCTTATCCTGGAAAACAGCTCTGCTCCTAGCAATAACCTCTGCAAGGCAGGTTTCGGAGTTACAAGCACTCATGGCTGTGGAACCTTTCATCATTTTTCATCCAGACAGAGTTTCCTTGAGGACAAACCCTACATTTATGCCTAAGGTGGTTTCCAGTGTGGCCCTTAAGCAAACCATTCACTTGCCAACCTTTAATCCTAATCCCCAGAACAAGGGTGAGAAAATTCTGCATTCTTTGGACATACACAGGCAGTTACGCTTCTACTTGGACAGAACTAAAGCTGTCAGAAAAACTGAGCAACTTTTAGTGTCATATGCTGCAGGATCACAAGGAAAGGCTATCTCAAAGCAGACTATTTCAAAATGGATAGGCCATTGCATCCGTTTCTGCTATTTTCAACATGGAAAATCAGTGCCTAAGGGCATCAGGCCTCATTCCACCAAAGCAGCAGCCACTTCAGTAGCCTTCCTCAGAGGAGTACCAACCAAAGATATCTTAGAGGCTGCAACTTGGAGTTCAGTGTACACCTTCACAAAGCACTACCACTTACCTCTTTACTCTAAGTCCAGAGCAGGCTTTGCCACTGCAGTCCTGCAGGGCCTTATAGCCTCTCCTAATCCTATTTATCCCAGCCACCCTTCCTCAGCTTTGGGATTCAACCCAAGAGTAATGACTGCAACAGTGAAACACGATGAACATAGTACAGTTGTGTACCTACCATAAATGCAGATGTTCGAGTCTATTCACTGTTGCAGTCCAGGTTACCCACCCACCATCCCCCTTTTCTTTGCTGGGACTTATCTGCACTTCTCTATCTTATACAACCTTTTTGGTGTATTTGCTTGTAGATGAAGGAAATGTTATTTTTGTTAATGCATTTTTATTGGCTTATTTTTCAGCCTACCAATTTGGGGGCACCTGACATCTGGGGCAAGAAAAACTGAAGAAAATGGCGTCGGCTGCATCTTTTATACCCCTGGCGCACTGACGTCAGGGAAGAGGCGACAGCAACCGATGCCGGACCTAGACTTTGGAATTCTGGCCGACCGAGGGCAGCCTGCCAGCAGGACAACCCAAGAGTAATGACTGCAACAGTGAATACACTTGAACATCTACATGTATGGTAGGTACACAACTGTACTTTCTTCACTAAAGTCCTTTTCCATACTTATCATTCTAGCCACACGTACCAGTTGCCCCTTTACAACTCATTTTTTCTGGTGTAGGGGATGTGAACTGGAAAAGTGCAGAAATGAATTCGAGTAAGAACTTTTCCTGTAACTTTTTGCAATGTATCTGCCTTCCTGTCTATTTTTGCACAGTTTCACATCTAAGAAGTGGATCTTGTGTTCTTGATAGTTTTAAGTAAACTTCAAGAAGGCCCCTATTGTCAGCTGTGGAACTGCCCCCATTATTTATAAGAAAAATGTCGTCCAGGAACCTTATGTAAAAAACTATTCTTTCCTTCCATTGGCTTGTAAATACAAAGTTAGTTTCCCAGTATGCCATCACTAAATTGGAGAAGCTTGCCCCACATGGTGACACCATAGCTACTCCAATTTGTTGAAGGAACAATCTATTGTTAAATGAAATGTAGTTATTTTTCAAAATAATATCCAAAAGCTGTTCTGTCAATCTAAGGTCATTATCAGTTGCCCCTTTGTTCTTCATTAATGCAGTCACCCATTCTATGCCTAGATCTTGAGGTATGGTTGAGTATACGTCACATACATCAACTGTAAGGAAATTTAGTTCTTCTCTAAATACCAATGTGTTTATTTGTTCCAAAAAGGACCAAGAGTCTTTACAAATCTGTTTTTCTTTATTCACATATCTCTTAAGTATTGTCCACAACTTTTGTACAAGGGTATGTAATGGACAGTTAGTCCTTTGTGGATTTTAGGTATACCAAGTACTTGTGGTAATTTAGGAGATAACATAGTTAAGTAGTGGCTTAGTTAAGTAGTGGCTTAGGTATACATCAATTAACATCAATTAACCCATCAATAAATAGGTCACTAATAAACATTCTGATTCTATTGTATGCTGTGTTTAATTGGTTTATACTAACTTCCCCATAGGATTCGTTTTCTAAAACTGAAACCATTTTCCTATTGTAGTGTTCTTTATACATAACTACTAGCCCTCCTCCCTTATCTGGTTTCATAAATCTGATAGGAAGGCTCCAAAGGATGTTAACAGTTATTTTTCCTCTTTAGTTATATTTTCATGTTTCACATTTTTTTTACTGTTTAATACAGTTTGCCTAAACTCATGTTCAAGTAAGTACTCAAACATACTAATGGTAGGGTTACATGGTGGATTAAAGGTACTGGCAACTCTAAGTTCATTGTTATTGTATGAAGAATTCCCCATCAGTACAGTCAGGTTCAACTTACATATGAACAATTTAAAGCCAATTAGTAGTTCCGCAAGGTTACACTTGTTTGTTGGGACAAAAGTTAACCCTTTTGAAAACAATTCAACTAGCAACTTGTCGCTATGACGTTCAGTATAGTTGTAAATCTTAAAGTCACCATCAGCATTGAGTACCACTTCTTATTCATGTAAAACGGAGCTCTTTACTGACCCTGTTCAAAAGCAACCTAGATAATTGGATGGGAGACTCCAAAGCTTTTTCTGGCATGGCACCATTGTCCCTCATGGACAGGGGTAGTGAGTGTTGATTATAGACCCACTCTGTTCATAAATTCGTTCTGTGAACTATCCAAAAAAAAAAACAAATGGGTATACTTGGGAATAACACGGCTAGGCTTGTAAAGGCTCTAGGACCACTGGCCTAGTGACCTCCTATGAACCTACAAACCTATAGTTATGACATTACACATGCCAAATATCACTGCCAATTTTCACATCATCATTGCTATTTCATAAACTGCCTTTGTTTGGCAATACTTTCCTTTGCTTACCATCACACACTCACGTGGTTGACATGGTTGTGCATAGTTGCACACTGGTCATAAAATGTAAGATCATGATTTGGCAGGAAACCATTGTTACTGTCATTGGAGGACCTCTGCAGCTACAGAAGGCAATGTGAATGGTGGTGCCAAATTCAGAATACAGAGGTGGAGTGTGGAGTCCAAAATCTTTTCTGCACTTTTCATAAAGTGCTACAGCTGGAGGCTGCTGCAGGAGGACTGTACTGGGTCTTGGTACAAGGTTGAGGCTTGGAACAGCCTAGCCAAGGCTGTCTGTTGCGTGAATGGCATACCACACACTGGGGAGCACTGTAGGCACCACTACAGTGACTTTAAGAGGCATAAGCAGGCACAACCCTACCAGTGGCTGGATGAGTTTAGAAATGGTAATACTCCCCTCCCCCAATTTTTGTAACTATAGAGATCAAGCAACTTAGGTTCATAGGTTCATAGGTGTGTACTAGGCTAGTGGCCCTGGAAACTTTACAAGCCTAGCCCATAGGATTACCCTGGCATCGTGCCACCCGACCTTAGTTCCCATGACATGATATGGAATGATTTACATAGCCAAGACTGATATATATATATATATATATATATATATATATATATATATATATATATATATATATATATATATATATAATGTTGTCATGTCTCTTTCTCTATTTTACTGCTGCAGAGGAAATCACAGTGAACAGGTATACACATGCTGAGAGACTGGCATAACTCAGAGGTGAGGGGTATGTCTGCATCACAACTATGATTGTATTAATTATTGAGCTTCCATAGATCATTTGCAACTTCAGCATGCATACCTTAACTGTAACAGCAAGCATACATGCTTTCCGGTGTAGCTGTTCATGATTGTATTAGGCAAGTATGGTAGTGTATTCAGATTATATGGGTTCAATTCCCACAATTAACTTATAGGTTCGCATTCAACAAGTATTATTTCTAAGGTTGAAATGCAGTGATATTGCCTTTAATGTTGTTAAATTACTCTGAAGTATCTTTGAAAGCATCTATGGAATATGTACATATTCCAAGGATTACTTGTAACAATTCACAATCATTATTGGATGTGTGAAAGCTCTATAGCTAGAATAATAATAAATGGCTATTTATTGTAATAAAGAATTAATGTGACATATTGTGGTTCTAATCATCTATTTTATTTTTTTTGTCTCACTCCACTCACTATCCTTCTTTTTCCTTTTTTTTTTTTTTTTTTTGTTGGAATTTTTTTATGGGGGGGGGGGGGTACCTGGAATCACAATCTTCCCAAAAGCAAATATATTTCAGCACAGGGAGGTGAATTAACCATTCCAGCTCAGCCTGCCAACCCCCCACTGGCTCCTATACCAACAGCCAGCATTTCTGTGACACAACCTGGCAGTACTACCTCCACAATCCCTGCCCTACCTGGTGCATCCCTGTCAGATATCAGTGCCCCAGCTGGAGGTGCTGTGGTACCCTCCAAGAGTACCAGTGAAGGCAGTAGTTATGTCACCCAACAGAAGGTGCCAGTGATGGTGTGTGCTGTGATAAAGAGTGACCTTGGTGTCCGGAACGGCTGAGTGGAGAAGTTGTTCTTAAATTTTGAAAAAATAGTCCCACATGAAGCAGTCAAACAGGCAACTGTGGAAGGATACACTGATTACAGTTCTGAAGGTGAAGACTAGAATATCACTATTTTCACACTTGATAGGCATGTGCCTCTAATGTCACCTACCTATCCCCAATCATGGTGTCTCCCAACCTTTTTGTGTCTGTGATGATATGGGCTAGTGCCAGCATAGCCAGCTAGTGTTCTGTAAAGAATGATATGTCCTTTGAATATCAAACTGATTTAGACAAGATTCTTGTGTTAGAAATGTATTAGAACTGCATAGCATGTAAATATCAAACTGATTTGCACAAATGCTTATGTTACAAATGTATTAGATCTATATGGCATTTGAATATCAAATTGATTTGTACAGATGCTTATGTTATAAATGTATTGCAACTGTATGACATTTGAGAATCAAAATGTGTTTGTAAAGTTGCTAGTGTAAAAAATGTATCAACAGTGGGTCCTGTATATGTATATATATATATATATATATATATATATATATATATATATATATATATATGTGTGTATATATATATATATATATATATATATATATATATATATATATATATATATATATATATATATATATATATGTTAGCAAAGGACACTGGAGGAGAAGGGGTTAAACAACTAGCTTACTTTTTACTTTAAGAAAAATACTGTTAATTGGACTACCTGTTGGGCCATGGAAGTGCTAATCTCACAGCTCTAAATAGGACCAGAGATGGTATGTCTGAAAGAAGCATTTGTTCATTAGCTCAATAAAATGAGGGGTAGCCACAGGCACCACCATAAGCATTAGCAAAACTTTAGATGTGCATCTTATCACATCTATGCTAACATCCTGTTTCAAGCTTCAAAGGGGCGTAGTGTGAGAACCTAGAGTCTGGTGATCAGATGAACTCATTCTGCTAGCCATCTTGGAAAGTTTAGAGATTACAAAGAGAAACCTCTCAGTATTGAGTATTTTGACTTTTATCCTAGATTCAGTCAGGAAAATATAGTGAAACATTGTTTAGATGTTGGTTTTCTTTATTTGTCTGAGTCTGTTCATCAATGTTATTTTCAGTAGTTCCTGAACTCTGTGGTTTACTGTAAATATAGATTCAGTATTTTCATGTTCTTTTATTATTTATTATTAAATATATTTAAACCTTTTATTGTGGCCGGTCTTTTTAGAAAGTATCCTTTGAGAGTGCCTACATTTATTTGGTGAAACTGTGTGGGTCACTCCCGAAGGCGTAGCTGTCTTGGTCAACTACTAGAATTTGTATTAGTATTAATATTACACAGTGTAATTGGACACCCTTTGTTAAGGGCCTTAGAGTAGCTGATTGCAGAGTGTTTGCTGACAGTGATAACTACCTTATACTTTGGGCAGAAGGAGGCACAGTAGGTAAAGCTGTGCCAGCCTTTCTCACGTGTATGTGTGTATGTGAAAAATCAAATCTCACATTGTGTGTATGTCAGCTACTTGAAGCAGGGACATATAGCACTGGTTTCACAGAAACGGAGTAGGAGGACTTGGCTTGGACACTTAGCTGAGCTGAGGTCTTAACCTTGTAGTTGTGCTAGTAGGAAGGCTTATTTGGGGCCCTGGAGGGATACAGATATAAAGAAATCAAGACAGTGAGCTGACTGTGTTCCTGTGTCCTCTTAAGGGAAATTGTACTTGGTGCAGATAGCTGCATCTGTGTGTATCTATTTTTCTGAAAGTGAACATTTCCCACAGGTGTCAGTAGTGAAGATTCAGGACCTTGATTACTGGCCCAGAGAGGAGTTGTTACAGTGTCCATCACCATCCCTGTGTCTGTCTTCTATGTCCTGTTCTTTTGCACCTGCTTCTTCTACCCTACTTACCTGACCCTCACTTTCCTAGGTCCCTTCCTCAATATTCTTTATGAAACCAAAAATAAAATGGGTGTCTGTCCCATAAAAAAAAAAAAAAAAAAATATATATATATATATATATATATATATATATATATATATATATATATATATATATATATATATATATATATATCCTGTGCATAGCTCTTTACTTTGCATATGTGTCCCTCAACAAACTTGATTTAATACAATTGGCTATTCAACGTCATTGCATTGTTGTCAACCATCTGTGTTGTGGTGACAGTCCAAATTCATCAAATTTAGTCTACAGGTGCACATTACCGTGATGAAGACATGGATATCTATGGTTCTTTCTTAATTCCCTCCTGCAAATGCCTGTACTGTTTCCCCTTTGCTCTTCCCAGTGCTTGCCTCCCCATTTTATTACTTTACTATCAAGCCCATATTCACAATCTGGTCAAACATAGGACCATTTACAACACACATGACCAGAAATGGCCCATAAAAAGCTTTCACTTTTTCTCCTCTGCATTTGTATGGAGTTTAGCATCACGCACCAATGCTGAGTGGAGGTGAATGGCTGTTCTTGGCCTATGTAAAACCTGGTGATTTTTTGACATCAGCCACAGTAGTCTTGTTATCCCCACACAATATTGCTGAATCTCACTTAGAGGAACACAGAGTTAAAGCAGAGTAAAGGCACTAATTTGAAACAGTTACCCTGACAGTTCTTAGACTGATGAATTTAACAAAGTGCAGCTTCCTATGTGGAGTGTTGACATAAATCACTTGACTGAAGATTGCTTTTGCCCACAGCATCAAGGGTTCAATTCCTGATGCATCTTAAATAATTTCTTAGTGTGATGCTAAATGTCTATGATATGTTTAATGACCCACATCTTAATATTTTCCACAGTTATGTGTTGTCATGGAGATACATTGAATACTGGCCAAAAAAGAGTATTTGAAGTGACATCCATCCCAACAACTATGAGATATTTATCCAACCTTGCTCTGCTTGACATAATCCTGTTCTCCCTCTCTCTAACCCTTTTTTACCCCTTTACCAGTCACATCATGCTACAGAGCATGACAGGTTAATAATAAGAATACACAAAAACATGTCCATGAATGTTCCATTACACCAAACATTGTTATGTGTATCTCCATCTCTCTTTGTATTCACCCCTTCACTCCCAGCCCTCTTTACATGTGTGTGCATCTGTTAGGTCAGTGGATGTAAGGTTCATCTAATGGTTTCAGCATGCTATCATGACACTGATGGATAATACTGACATGTTACCTTGATTCAATAGGTTATCAGAGCTTCTGTAGTGAGCAAAGTTTCAAAATCTGGTGTAGGGTTACCTTTGTGTCATTTTCAGGTGATAATCAAATGTATAAACATAGTTTGTATCTTGTCAAGCCTTATAACCCAGCAGTAGAGGATGCTTTTAAGGACTGTTTTCAGAGGTCTCTTTCCTGGGTAACTATTGGCCATCCATCCATCTACTTCTTCTCCTACATAAGTATGATACATCTGCCTGTCAAGTAACCTGTAGGGTCAAAAATCATTTCCCACATGACACCATTATATTTCACATCTTCCACATCTTCTTCAAACAGATGCATATAGATGTATTAATTATTGCCACTATATCTTCTTTATCCTTATCTCATACAATTCATGCTACAGAGCAGGACATATTCTGGTTGAGAAGACACGTCATACCAACACACCATTAGGATGTTCATGAATGTGCTAGGAGAGTACCTCTTACATCCTGTACAGCCCTGTATCTGTCATCTCCTCTTCTTTCTCATCAGAAAATATCGGCAGCATCTTTAGTAGGAGGGATGAAGTGTCCATCTAACATGATGTGGAAGCTGTCCTTACTGTGATGCATACTGCACACACTTTTCAGAATATCCACCCTACACAACTAATTATCATATATGCTGAGTCATACTAATCATTTCAAAAGATTTACTACCCCTTGTCATTTGTGACAAGCTGTACACACAATTAACTTGCAATTTGCAGTGAGGCCTGCAAAACATCTAGCCTGTTTGGGTGAATGAAGGTGTTCCTAGTGAGAGTGGACATTGGTCATGCATGACCATCCATCCATAACCCCTTTATCCCATTTTGTACATGGGATCGAGGTGTCACTTTAACAGTGATAATCATCTTGAGCTAAGGTTTACACCACTGGGTAGCTAGCTCTGACATGGTTGATTATTTGTACCAATCACTTGCACACACACTCACGCCTATAGCCATTTAGAGTGTCCAATCCACCTACTGCATGTCTTTGCAATGTGGGAGGAAACCGGAGCACCAGGAGAATACCTATGCAACTGCAGTGAGGACATGCAGACTCCACACAAAAGGCACCTCAGTCAATAATTGATCCAGAGAACCTCTTGCTGTGAGATGACAATGCTAACCATGTACCACTGTGGCCACCTAGTCATGCATTATTCTACACCATTGATATTGTCAGTAACTTGTATTAATGTGGACATACCTTCATCCAAGTATGAAGACACATAACTCCTGGTGTTTCCCAAGTGTGTGTGTGTGTGTGTGTGTGTGTGTGTGTGTGTGTGTGTGTGTGTGTGTGTGTGTGTGTGTGTGTGTGTGTGTGTGTGCGTGCACTTGCGCATGTGTTTCTCATCTACATAGAATCCTGAAAAGTAGGTGCATGTTTGTTTCACTTCTGCAATATGCATTCAGTACACCTTATTTCACCTAGACTGTTAGGCTGTATTTTTAATCATTTTGCAAATTGTACTTACACAATCATATCACAAATCCTGGCTTTACTCCCAAGTCTCAAAACAGTATATTTTCCCTGCAATATTGTGATGATGTCATCCTTCATAAAGTGCAGTCTGACACTACTATAGTCAATCATTTGTGGTGGTGCTAGTGTTAAGTACTGTGCTCTCAAGCTTGTGTAACTAGAAAGGTAGGTGTTCTAATATCACAGCAGTCAATGTGTGTGTGTGTGTGTGTGTGTGTGTGTGTGTGTGTGTGTGTGTGTGTGTGTGTGTGTGTATGTGTGTGTGTTCATTCAAATATCAGTCTGGAGTCAATTTTACATTGGGATGTGAGTCCACAGTCACACACTCTTTCCAAAATCATCTCAGCATAAATTGATGATATCATCCTTTATAAGTGCAATCTGACAGTGTTCAAGTCAGACATCTGCTGTGGTACTACTCTTATATTGTGTGGAATCCAATTTGAATACCTAGGCAGGCATGGTGTTCAAATCTGACCTCAGTCAATTGGCATGTGTTTGGGTTGGTGATATAGTATGGTCATTGTATGATGTTTTGAATCTCTTCATATTTAACTCCCACTCAGGAGAACCTTTTACATATTCCCCTGAATCCAACATCCCCTTATTCCCTCTCTTCACATAACATCCTTTCTGAAGAACACTAAGGATGTCATCATCTCAAAGATGCATACACACATCATGAAGCAGAGCCCCTCCATGACCTGCTGCAAGCCATCTGCAGACCACTGGATGTGTGATTGCTAATTCACTCATGGGGTGGTGCCCATATCACAAATGGACAGTGGCAGTCTGTAATAAAATCAAACACATATGCACATACCCCTACTGTCTTACTTCACCTAGAGATAGTGATTTTGGTTAAATGGGATAATAATGGCTAAGACACTCTTGGCTGTTAGCCTACTAATGCCCTATGACCCTATGAATGTTGCACACGTCGATGTTGTTGTCATCCACATGTGCTGTGTTGAAGTGTGGATGTATTGTAGCCCTACAACAGTGTATTCCAATCTGGGATTTGATCTACTGTATTGATGTCCACTTCTGCCATTTGGTTACATGTTCCTTCCATAACAGCTGTAGTAATATGACTCCTTTGGATTGGGGACATGGAATGATGCTATATATATATTGTTGCCTTTCTAAGGCACGTGTTCTGGTAGTGAAGTTTATTCTCAATCTGCAGGGTTCTCATTCAGCCATCAAAGTGACACTTGCATTATGGCACAGGTGTGAATGTGTATACCTAGCATCTGAAATGTTATCTGACATACAGCAATATTATGTCATAGTGATTGCACGGGCACATAAATTTGCGTTCATCAGCATGTTGTAATGCCTTTATATACACGGGCATATGACATGTTGAGATTCACTTGTAACCTTGGCAAATTCATTGTATGTACTATTGTGTTGCTTTTCACAAGGATCATACAGGTGTTCCCCAGAAGCGTTGTGTGACTGAAAGCATTTGTGTCATTAACTGTTGTGCAAGAACCACATCCACCTCAGTTGTAATGTGTCCTTATATGGTGTCAGGGAGTTAACTCACACATTTCCACTGATTAACATATAGGGATATGATGTACAATGTATATAATGATGTGAAATAGGTAGAGTTATATGACTGTGTTAACAGTTGCACTGTGTAGCATGCGATTCATGCCCGAGGTTTTCTTTGGAAGTGATATACAGCCTGAAGTCCAGTTGTAACATAGGTACAGCTTTAGTGTGACTGTACTGTGTCACAAATGTACCACTACATCATATCAGTATTACCACTTGATAATTTGCATGAACACATATGGATGCATGTTAGAAAGTCATGGCAGTATAACATTTTAACTGCCAATGTCAGGGGATAGTGATCGTGTAGCACATGTGTTGAGGTTTGACATGTACTTATAGAGTGTGCTCCATGTATTGTTTGCTATGTGTACAATGTTGCAGTGACAGCTTCCTCAATGATTGACAGTTGACTTTGCACAGTTGTAATTTCTATGTACCTGGGCATAGTGGATGCATTGTCATCAGTCTCACATACTACTGTACCATTCATTGTAATGGATCACTTGTTAATTCACACAACAATTGCAAATACTTCAGACAATATTAATTGCTATTATATGTAGCAGATGCATGCATATATCCATCTGTGTGTGGAGCCTTCACTTATAATAGCATGGTGTTTGTTATGTGTTGTTATCCACATGGCCAATACCTACATGAGGCAGGGGTCCTTTAGTCAAGTGCATCACAGTTGGCACAATAAACTCCATCTGGTGGACCATGTTGAATTATTCTGTGGGATGCATACCCATTAGGATTTGACAATGCAGACTTCCCTTCAAGGTGATCTACTAGATGCATATATAATACTTCTTACTGTGTTGCACCCAGTAAATACAAAGCTCAGTGACAACATTGATAGCATGGGCTTGATTCCTGGAGGGAGGATTGTGGCTTATGTATCATGCATACCTCTCAACTGGTCAGGATTGTCCCTAATTTCAAATACAGATTTAACACTGTCCCTCTTAGCCTCCAAAAGTGTTCACGTTTGGGGAAAGAGTGGTGAATTCGCTTAAAAATACTGACAGAAATTACAGTTGTACATGTTTGTTACAGCAGAATATGTAAAATAAATTATAATCACATATTTGGTCAATGCTGCAGTTCAATGGTCATAATATTTTAAAAGTATCCATGATTTTGCCTTTTTATTTTTACATTTGTCCAGGAGTCTTTTGCTATTTGTCCCTGGTTGGTTGAGAGCTATCGTGACATAGGTTCGTAAGTTTATAGGCAGTTATTAGGGTAATGTCCCTGGGGCCTTTACAAACCTAGCCATGTTATAGTCATGTTCCATAACTGACCTTGGTTAGATGGTTGTTATTTGCAGAGCGAGTCTAGGATCAGCACTGACTACCCCTGCCCATGAGGGACATAGGTGGCATACCTGGGGTGAATTTACAGTCCCCCATCCAATTGTCTAGGTGGCACTTGAATAGGGTATTGAGGAGCTCTGCTTCACGTAAATTGGGGAGTTTATTCCAGAGGAGCGGCAATTTCTGAGACATGTCAGTTATATTCATGCAAGTCATTTTGCAGATCTTCAGAGTATACACATACCCCCTATTGTATACACCATCATTGCTAAGTGTCTTCTCCAATGATAATGTCAGTGATGTTTATAAAACAACCATTTCTCCAGTGAAAAGGCCAGTTGTTGTTGTGTCTTTCGGCTTTTCCCAGTTAGGGTTGTCACAGTGAAACTCCTGGTCCGCTAATGATTGGCAGTAGATTTTTATGTGCCGAGTTGCCGGCCCTGATGCACAACCTTCAACGAAGGTACACCCATTCACGCATGTCTCCACACAGAAGATGCTCTAGCTGAGAATCGAGCAGGACAACGTCTTACTGTAAGGCGACAACGCTACCACAGCACCACCACCACAGTCCTCCAGTGAAAAGGCCAGTCATGTTTATAGAACAACCATTCACTTCCATTGACATGTAACCTTGTGTGACTGTCACATATATACCATCATGGGTGGTTATATCATAATATACTCACACAGGAGGTATAAACAGCAGTATGTACCATGGTATCTACATATCTGTGTAATGTTATGCTACTGACTTGTCTTGGAAGTGTACATACATTGGCATGTCCTATCTTGGGAAAATTTTCATATTTACCATGCCCTCTTCCTCTTTATTCATTCCTATCATTCATGCCTGTGCACATTTTCATTACCACACTTTCCCTGCCCAGCGTACCTTTTGTCATAGTTGCTCTTTCTGTTTACCTTTCCCCTTCATTATTTTGTTCTGTAAATAATTGTTTTAGTGTACATCGCACTCAGTACACTTTTCTTTACTGTGTTATTACTGTTGTTATTGCAGTATTTTTAACCCTGGTAGACATTGTGGTTGTCCATGTGATTTTGTGGAGTAAGTTTGCATGTAGGCAAACCTGAATACTTCTTTCTGTGCTCATGCTGCTCTGCATGGCTTGCTGTTGGCTATGTTGGGAGGGTGGCCTGATGGTTAAGGTGTTTGCCTTACAAGCAAAAGGTGCAGGGTTTGAGTCTCACAAGGGATAAATGGCTAGACTTAAAATGGCTCGCAAGGGCAGTTAGCTTAGTACTAATCTATGAACCTATGAAACTTTTCTTGTATTCGTGTAAGTGCAATGGGGAACATGAATGTGCGATTAGCACTGCTGATCATTGCGCAAACACGTAAACTCCACATAGGCTTTATATAACTAAACATTTGATGTTGTTTAATACTCTAATTCATGGATATGTATCCAAGTCTCATTTCTCATTGTCTGTAGCTTAATTACAATAGCCAGGAAAATGACTACAAACAATTGGAAAAATGAGGTAGTAGTACCTTCATTTATAGAATTTATAAATACTGTCACTGTTATGAATCATA
This sequence comes from Protopterus annectens, assembly GCF_019279795.1. NCBI lineage: Eukaryota > Metazoa > Chordata > Ceratodontiformes > Protopteridae > Protopterus > Protopterus annectens. The sequence goes on along the minus strand of NC_056731.1, from coordinate 1,823,447,713 downwards.
AAGCAATAACTATAATTAAGACAAAACCAAATAAATAACCACCGAATATAATTACTCAGACAATGACGTCATTAATAGAAAAATATTAATCTATATTCTATTATGCATTTTAGTAATATGTATGACCAGAAATGACGTAGACACCAATTCTTGCTGTATACAGTAAGAAGTAATATTGACACTTGTATAAAATAGTTATTTGTTTTATTATGTCAGCATTTGCTCCTTAATATAATTTTTTCTTAAAAATTTAAAAAATAGCATTGATTTCTAATTGCTTTTAATATTATTTCTGTATCAGTTAGACATAGTTCAATGTCTTTAATACTTAATTTTGTGGTCATTTAATATGACCCAAAAAATTATATTCGGGAATAAAAATGTATTGAGTATAGTCCAGTGTGTTTTGCTGTTAATCAGCTTTACTGGTTAAATCTTGTAAGAATAACATTATTTGGTGGATATTCACCTTGAGTTAAAACTCTGAAGTATTTGACTCAGTGGAAGTCATCCTCACAGAGAACAGCCAGCCAAAGATTTACAGGAAAAAATTAAGATGAAATATAAAATGGTAGCAAAATTGTGAAAATGCTTTAAACCATTGTAGAAAAAAGCAGATGTAAAATCTTCTTAGCTGATTACTTTCAGCATTTACTACATTGTCATAATGTTAATTTTAACCAAGTGATGCAAAGGGAATGTTCCTCCAATTTAAGGTTATAGACTGTTCTCGGGATTCAGTAAGGTTCCATGCAGGAATAGCTTATTCCTGCATGGAAACATCAGCTTAAGAGCAACATGGCAGTGCACCATGCATAGTAATGAAGGCGCGCTGCCTCTGCTCCTAAACGGACATGGAGTGTGGACAAGTGCAGGGGGTGTGTCTGAGAGCAGAGCTCTCACAATACACATGCCCCTGCACTCAGGAAGTGCCGCCTGGCAATTATAATGGGCGAGAATGCTCATAGGAGGCTGCATACCTCCCAACTGTACAAATCATCACAGAATATTCATATTACACGCCCATACAGCACCCCAATTGTCCTGGCAAATCACTGGGATGATCTCAGAATTGAAGTCGGTAAATAATGCATACATTTCAGTGTCAGACTTCAAATCCATCATAAAATGTATATTAAACAAGTCCTGTTACTCTAGCAGCTGTCCCATGTTTATAAGAGCAATAATGAAAATATGCCCGTAGTTGGACCACAATTTGTCAAGCTTTGTCAAGATAGTGTGCCTGAAGAGGTTGAGAGGTATGGGTGGTTGCTAGAATGTCTGCCAAATGTGCAGATGCACACAGGAATCCACTGCAATAAGTGAAACTTGTCCCTCCAAGAGAAACTAGCAGTAGAGAATTTTTTTTATCAAACAGATTAAATTTAACCATAGGTGCGTGGGTTTGCTCATTGCTTAGCTATGCATACTGTAGCTTAAATGGCACAAGAAGATAAATAGCAAGATACGTGCAATTGAAACAGTACTGTAATAGTGTAGTGGTCAGAGCATTCGCTTTGCAAGCAGTCATTCCTGGTTCCATTCTCACTGTAGTAAATTCCATTTTCCATGTGAAATCACTTTATGAACATTTTTTTTTTGCTGTATAACATACTAAATAACATATATTTGTGAACTGAGGTACTGCAATAAATGCAGAAGTGAGGTGTCATTGTAATAATGTGGTAAAATCCACAGATAAACACAAGGGCCCCATACAGTATATGTACACATGAATCATGGACACATGAATCCCTTAGAACTAGCTGGTTTCTCAGTAGTAGCACTAAAATCTGAACCCTTGGGACTAGCACTTGCTCTAGTACCTGCTGGAAAGTAGTAGGAAGCCTAAAACTGATACAAGCACTCAACTATCCTTGTCAATAAAGAGAAATTAATCGTAGGCACTAAACAGCCTATAAGTGCAAAGTACCTTGCAAAGGTAAGGGAAAACAGCTCTTATATTTTACAAAAAAGCACCTAAACAGGCATGTCCAAGGGTCAGTTTCCGTTGATTTCTCCTGTCTACCTGGTGAATCTCGGCATACTGGGGCAATGCGGCAACTGCCTCATGCATACAGACAATCCTCTCCTCCTACCACCCAACACTATAACCTGCGAGAGATGCACTTACATAGCCAAACTGGAAGCAAAGCTCTCTCCTGCCAAGATTGTGCTGGATAGTCAAGAGAAGAAGGTTAACATCTGCACTACACTTCAAGCAACTCATAGCCCTTCAAAACCCACACCATCAACACCCACACATAGCAACACTAAACCCACATATGCGGAGGCCCTTAACATTAACCTGCCCAAGCAACAAGGACCTCCGAAGCTGAAACGCAAACAAACACCAGTCACAACCAAAGTGATACATAGTTCACAACACCAGTGGGCTACCCATCAACAGCACCTAAGGCAAGACAATGTACCCAGCACTTTATTCATAGGTGACTCTATAGTCAGGCACACTGATGTCCCACTCACCAGGCTGAGCAAGGAGAAAATTACAGTCAGCTGCCTGTCGGGTACCAGGATCCGCCACATACCGCATGCACTCAAGTCACTCCACAACAAGTACAAATATGACTCTGTCATTGTCCATGCTGGAGTGAATGACTTGAGACGTATCTCCCTGGCCTACATGAAAAGAGACATGGAAGAGCTCTTGGATCATGTGCCCCAGGCAGATATGACCCTAGCCCTGAGTAGCATCCTGCCTTCACCCAGAATGATACCACAGTATAAGGACAAAATGATTGACTTCAACAATTAGCTAAGCTTCTAGTGTCATTCAAAGGGGATCCAGTATCTGTCTGCCTGGGAAGACATGATCGACAAACCATGATGCTTTGCAAGAGATGGTCTGCATCTGTCACCCTTGGGATTCAGGTTACTTGCTAAAGCTCTTGCCACCCCTATAGTGCCTTTTTTAGGCAAGGTTCAAAGGATAAAACCACCACCGTAACAGATACAAGCATGCAAAATCTGAAGGTAATGCTACTCAATGCTAGAAGTCTAAACCTCAAAATGCACTTTCTCGAGGCACTCCTAAAAATGGAGAACATCGATATCTGTGCAGTAACTGAAGCCTGGTTCAAGGCTCCAGAGAGCACCCCTGCAATACCAGGCTACAACTCTTACCACACTTTTTGGCCACAAAACCAAGACCAAAACACTAAAGGTGGAGGAGTGTCCATATTCACCAAAGATATTTACACCTCCAGGCTAGTTGCCCAACACAATGCATCTGAAATTCTCCAGGTGCAACTAACACTAGGTAAGACTGCAATCCAAACTGTAGCTTGCTACAGATCCCCCACCATGCCCCAAGATTCTCACTACACCTTTCTAAACATACTGGAAAATATTAAGATACAACCAAACACCCTAATACTGGGTGATTTCAACTACCCTGCCATTAACTGGGAAAACTACTCGAGTACCAACTCCTTTTCCCAACGGTTCTTGGAATTCATAAATTCCAATGCCCTGGATCAACTAATCCATTGTCCCACTAGGGGCTCCAATATCCTTGACCTGGTCATTACCAACATGGGAGATAGATGCTCCACACCACTGGTCACCCCCTCATTGGTCAGGTCTGACCATAAGCAAATCACCCTTGACATCCACATCCCACCCCACCCCCCAGTAAGGCAACCTCCTTAAAAAACTTCTCCAAAGCCAACTTCATGCTACTGAAGTCAGAAGTGACAAACTTCATAACACCCATGCAGACGGGATCTGAATGTTCAACTGCAGAATCCTACACTAAGGCACTGTATGAGCAAATCCACTCGTGCATGAATCGTGCCATCCCAAATAGAACCAAGATGCTCTTCTACAAAAAAAGAAAGCCAATCTGGTGGTCCCCTGCTATAAACAAACTGTACAACAGAAGGAAGAAACTGTTGCAGAAAAGAGGAAAATCCCAGGATGCAAAACCTCCCTCACCAGCCTCAGTAAGAAGCTGAGATCCCTCATAAAATCTTCAAAAGCTAGTTACAAAAATAAAATTGCCAAAGATTCCAGAGACAACCACAAGGCATTCTATAGTTATGTCAAGAATCTAAATGGCAATGCTCAGATCTGCTCTGAGCTACAACAGAATGACATTAAATATACTGATCCCAAGGATATTGTCAGTATCCTGGCAGATAGAATTAGTGCCAACTTCACCCCCCTCTCACCCCCTAAAGGGCCCATCTCATTACCAAAAGATTGCCAAATTCCAGTAATCACAGCCACACAGGTAGAAACCGCACTCTCCAAAGCTAAGAATACAGCATCCATGGGACCAGATGACATCCCAGGCTGTGTACTACATGAACTACAAAATGAACTGGCACCTCACCTAAGTGTCATGTTTAATCATAGCCTCATCTCAGGCTTCGTGCCCACTGAGTGGTGCACAGCTACAGTTATCCCACTCCACAAGGGGGATCCATCTTGGATCCTGGGAACTACTGTCCCATCAGTCTGACAAGCCTGATCTGCAAGGGCATGGAACGCATTATCATGGAACTTATAAACAAAGACATTGGCAACCTTCAAACACTGGACCTCACCCAGTTTGGGTTTGTGAAGGGCCGATCTTGTCTTCTGAATCTGATTGACTTCTTCGAATCAGTCTCCAGAGCTGTGGACGATGGTAAGGCAGTCCACACAGCCTATCTGGACCTCGCCAAGGCCTTTGACACCATCCCCCACTCTGGAATCATAAATAAACTTACTAAGCTGGGCATAAATCCCTACGTCACTCGATGGGTTGCCAACTGGCTTACTGACAGAACCCAGACTGTAAAAGTAGACAACTCCAAATCCAGCTGCAGACAAGTGACAGGTAGAGTACCTCAGGGTTCAGTCCTGGGACCGCTCTTGTTTGGCATCTACTTCTCTGAAGTACAGGCCAACACTAAGGGACTCTGGCTAACAAAGTTCGCAGATGACTGCAAACTGGGAGCCATTACTGAATCCCCAAATGATGTGGATATTCTACAAAAGGGCCTTACAGAAACAGATGCCTGGTGCCAGAGCCATAGGCTCAAGCTTAATGCCAAGAAATGTATAGTTATCCCCTTTGGAAAAAAACATGTACCCATGAATTACCACATAGGTGGCAGTACACTAAACATTGAAAGTGTGATGAGAGACTTAGGAACACAGGTGGACAGTGGTCTCACTTTCAATAACCACATTGCCACAACAGTCAGGAAATCCTTCTATGTGGCACACCTCAGCACTAAGCACTTTTCATCCAGAAAAAAGGAGGTCATTGTCCCACTGTACTCATCCCTCATTAGACCTATTATAGAGTATAATGTCCTGTTTGGTATGTACCTCACAAGACATCTGCAACAGCTGGAAAGGCCACATAAATACCTCACTAAAAGAATCACAGGCCTAAAGCAGTTGCCATATGCTGACCATCTAAAAATCTCCAGGCATACTCTGGCATATTGTCTACTCAGAGGCAATCTCTGCTTAACATACAAGGTCATGTCAAACCGTGACCTGTTGGACATGCTCCATTTAAAGAAATCCCAATCCCTAAGAGCCACATGCTCCAGGGATCTAAACCTTGCCATCACAATCAACAAAACATGCTGGAGGGATAGGTTCCTGACCCAGAGACTCCCCATACTCTGGAATAGACTGCCCATACATGTCAAGCAGAGCGTCTCCTTGGTCCTCTTTAAAAGGAACCTTGATGATTGGATGGGAGACAGGAAATTCACCCCAGGGATCATGTCAGTCACCCTGCTAGACAGGGGTCCAGAGAAGTAAATATTGTGGGGAGAAATATCCAGGGAATTGCTATGGCTAGGCTTGTATGGGCCCTAGGGCCGATAGCCTAGTACCAACCTATGAACCTATGAACCTATGAATCAGGGATACGAAATGAAGGTATGATGTGTAATGAATTATAAGTCCATAAAGTGTCCAAATCTACCACTTTCCCAAGAGCCATGTTTCATTTCTGTCTAAATTAATGCAGGGGCAAGCAGGAGTAAGCAGTTTTAAGTAGTAGTAAGCAGGTTTAAGCCCGTTTGCATGGGGTAAGCAGTGCACACACAGGTTAAGCAATTGTGAAGCTAACTCCCTGTAAGCATATTTAACCAGAAGTTAATATTGCTTACCATTTTGCAAACCCACGCAAACCCACTTACAACTGCTTAAAAGTGCCTTAATCACAATGTATCGAACAGCCACTGTTCTGCCCAGCAACAAAATCAACAGCCCTTGCAAGTCTTGACCCAAGGACCCTGTACACTATAGTCACAGTAGTTAACCAGTAAGCCATCACAGCAGTACATAAGACTGAGGTATCCCCAAACAGATCCTCACTATAGCAAAATCCCAATTTACATGTGAATGGAATCTATATAGAGTTTTATGTTGTATAACCTACTACATAACATAAATTTGTGAACTGAGGTACTGCATTAAGTCCAGATGTAAGGTGTCATTGTAATAAAGTGGTGAAATCCCCCGATAAACACAAGGACCCCATACAGTTTACGTACTCATGAATCATGGATACTAAACAAATATATAGCATGTAATGAATGATAAATCAATGCCAAACAGCAAATAGTGTGCAAATTTAAAATTAAGCAACGTTAAGCATTGCACACCCCTGCTTATTAAGTGTAAGCAATGTGTAGGCCAGCTAAATCAATTTGCCCATTGGTATACCCTTTAAGCAATGCCAACCTTAGGTAAGTATGTTTGCCCATAGCTTAGCATTTTCAAAACCACCCAGTCATGGCAAAGTGTGGGAAATTGGCCCTATTTAAACCCCACAGGTGGGAATACATCTCATAACTTTTTGCAGCTTCCTCCTGTAGGCACTATGGCTGGTATGGGTGAAGGATTGTGTTTCCAGGCACAGTGCTGGGGCATCCAGGAGTACAAAGTCATGGCAGAACTCCTTGATAAAGACCATGACCAGTGACTGCTGCAAGGCCAGTACCAGGGTTTTCAATATAAAGCGGAAGCCTGGGACCATCTCGCCCGTGACCTCAGCAGTGCCACTGGAATTCCTCAAACTGGTGAGCAGGTCAGGCATCACTATGCCGACCTGAAATGGAGGAAGAGGGATCTCTTGGATCAGTGGACCCAAGAAGCTAGGCAGATGGGTGATGTTCCAGCTGTGTGTAAGTATCATTCTACTACCTGTTTAATAATTACCAGCTCATATATATTATGGATAGGTATGGCTAAATATTCCTCTTATGTCTTTGACAGTGGCAGACGAGTGGGCTGCGAATCAGGAAGCCCATGCCTGTAGGCTGCAGAGGCTACATCGCGAGGCAGGTTAGTAATGATCTTGCATGTACTGTCATAAAAAATAAATCTAAAAGTAGTAGAAAATTAATTGCCAGTATAAAACCTGTATTGTGTATGGCATGTACTGAATAAACCAGACAATATGGCAGGAAGAGTCTCATATAGGTTGTATGTAAATACAAGGGTAACAGCCTGGCAATAAATGTCTAACTCCTGGACTGCTTGTGTTTACTCTGGTATCATATGGTAATGTAATGTTGTAATCTCTTAACAGTACTGTTGTATTAAGCACTGTTACCCACAATGTGCTACATAAATAAAATGTGTAGGAATGTCTGTATATGACTGTTGTAATCACAAAGTCATCTTGTACAACTGAGAGAGACTTAGAAAACAGAGAAACAATAGACAGCATAATCCAAATAGCATGCTCAACTGAGACGTGAAGTGTTGCATTTTTAGCACACACAGTCATGGTTCGAATCCTGGAAGTGGTAGTAAGCTGTATGCAGAATTATACCCCACAACTGTACAGATATTTTCAGAAAGTCCAGATAATTGGTGTGAAGCCCCTGCCTGTCACCCTGTCCCACTGGCAAATTAGTGGGATGATCCCAGAAGTTTAGGCAGCAAATAATGATATACAACTGATTGTCAGACATCATAACTGTCAGAAATATATATATAAGAACAAACAGTCACTCTAGCAACTCACCAAGTAATAAGCAAAGTATGTCCCATCTCCACCCCCATGTTGTGAAGCTATGACCAGAGTGTATGCAGTAACAGAGTGAGAAATATGTGCATAATAATAATGTGGAATCTGGTAATATGTGTGGCAACATTCAGGTAGTGTTAACAAACATTCCCCCCACAGGTCTGTCAGATAAGAAAACTGTGCTTAGAAATAAAATATTGAAATCCTGGACTGGTACTGGTTAGACTGGTATTGTATGCAGTGTTAGTTTTGCAGTATCTCTGAATAATAAGGTATTACTCATCAGTGTCATCCACACAGTGCTACATAATAAAACTGTCTAGGAAACCCTGCATAAGACTGTTGTAATTACAAGGTCAGGTTGTAAAACCACCAGAGACTTATAAACAGAAATCAGAGAAATGATACACAGCAATATCTATATAGCACACTCAACTGTGATGTACACTGTTTTATTTTTAGCAGACACAACCATGGTTCAAATCCTGGGAATGGTAGTAAGCTGTATGCAGAATCATAGCCCTCAACTGTACAAATCTGTCCAGAAAGTCCAGATAATTGGCCCATATATGCTGCCTGTTACCCTGTCCCCCTGGCATATCAGCATGATGATCTCTGACATTTAGGCAGCATTTAATGTCATATAACTGTTAGGCCTGTAAATATTTGGAAATTGTATATGAAAACAAACCTGTCATTGTAGCAACTCAACAAGGGTTTATGAGGGCAATAGTCAAAATGTGTCCCAGTTTCACCTGCATATTGTCAAAACATGCCCAGAGTGAGTGAAATAAGAGATGGAGAGGTATGTGCATAACATCAACCTGGAATCTGGGAATATGCATAGAAACAGTCAGGTAGTGTTAACAAACAATACCTCTACAGGTATAACAGGTAAGAGTTGTATACTGCAGGTAAAACACTGTTCATGTATATAGTTGTCTACAACCATACCACTGTCCAAACTAAGGCCATAGGGTAGTGTAATAATACCTGTAAGCTACAGATCACAGCACTGACTAAGAAAGTAATGAGAACTACAGGGATATACACGTTAATTGACATCCCCCACCATATCTGCAACAATAAACTAAATACACAACTCAATCGGTATGTGTACAATTAAATCTACTGTTGGGATATATGTCATATTGTTTGATAAATATTGAAATTTGTTTCTATGCATGTGCCATGTTGAAATACTCCCACATTGGTGGCATGCTGCCATCAATTTACCTGCATGCTGTTGTAATGGCCACTGTGGTTAAATATATGCATATGTTCTCTTTGTTATGCACCTCTTCCATATCTGGTGTTTTGGGTTAATGAGAATATCTATGCATGCTGTTATACCTAATCCTGGACTGTGTTGACTATTACTAACCCACATATGTTTTAAAATTGAAACACCATTGCACATTTGGGAAGGTTGGTCCCAGCGGACCCACCTCTCCCACCTTATCTGGCTGTGGCACTGGGCACCAGCATGTCTGGGGCCCACCCCAGGACCTCCTTATCCATTGGTCCTGCACCACCTTTACGTGGAACTGCCTCAGGGGATGTGGCTTGCCCCCCTCGAGAGTGGGTGTAGACAGGATACTGTCAGCCATCGTCAGGTCCAGGGTCTTGTGCGTAGCAAGCTCCGCAGGGAGTTTGGAGATCTGCTATGCCAGCTTGAGGGCCACATAGTGCATCTAGAGGGTCAGCTTACCCCTGCTACCCAGCCCCCAGCACAACCACCTTTGGGGCCATGAAGGTGCAGTGGTGACTGCCCATGGGTGGGGACCTCAGTCCCACTTTTTCCACTAAGGGGCTCATGGGCTTCCGACTTCCAAACATCCCTTCTCATCCAAGGTGCTTACCCCCCACGTGTCATATACCACCCCTGTATGCTGTCTTGTCTGTCTTGTCTGTTATCCTACCCAATCTACCTCCCCAAATATACCTACTATTCCTCTCCAAGATCCCATTCTCAACTTAAAAACAAGGTCAATCTGTTCCCAAAATAAAATCTCGCCCTATACATAGCAGTCCATTTTGCACACATGTCCACTGGACATATGTAATCTGGTGTAATTGGCTTCACAACATATTGTTGTCATCACCCCTCTCTCAGGGGTATGAAAATCCAAATCTACCTCCAAATCAGTGTATATGCACAGCTGCTGGGCAGCTATGGGCCTTCCCTACACCCATCCTGCATATCCCTAACTATTTACCCTACTGTCTTTTCATCTTTGTACACCTTTTTCACTACTTTCCTATCAACCCTTTTTCTTTTAAAAACACTAGTGTGGGGGTAAGCACCTTTAAGCAGCAGTAAGTGGGTTTAGGTCTGTTTCCATGGTGGTAAGCAATACCTACACAGGATAAGCAAGCTAGAGGCAAACTGACTGTAAACATATTTAACGGGAAGTTAACATTGCTTACCATTACACAAACCTGTGCAAACCCACTTACAACTGCTTAGAAGTGCCTTTATCACTCTGTATCCACAGGCCTTTGTTCTGCCCAGCAAAAAAATTAATCAGCCTTTGCAAGTCTCAAACCCAGGACCCAGCACACAATAGCCAAAGTGATTTCCCACTAAGCCATGTCAAATATACATAACTGTGATGTTCTCACAAACATATCCAGCACAGTCAATCATCAGTACAGGAATGGTATTTATACATGTAGATGTATGTGTGTGTGTGTGTGTGTGTGTGTGTGTGTGTGTGTGTGTGTGTGTGTGTGTGTGTGTGTGTGTGTGTGTGTGTGTGTATATATATATATATATATATATATATATATATATATATATATACATATATATATATACATATGTATACATACATATATATATATATATATATATATATATATATATATATATATATATATATATATATATATATGTATATATATATATATATTTATACATATATATATATATATATCTATATATATATATATATATATATATATTTAAACAGATATATATAATCCCAAAACACGTATATACAGATATATATCTATAGATATAAAAGAGAACACAACAAATACATATATGACCAAGGCAGCATTAATGGGGATGATGGGGCCTAAGGGGGCCTAAATACCTCTTGTAATTATTGATATCATCCCCTCCACCACAACCAAACAGATCTGCCTTGCAGCACAATACCAACACTTGCAAGTCCCATACCCAGGACCCTACACAACATAGCCACAAGACGTTAACAATAATCCATCCCACCTGTATGATGTCAGGATGGTATCAATAACATATCATGCAGTACAATCTGTTTACCAACGGGAATGTACAATGTGGAAGCAATAAATATTCCAGTGAGACATACACACACACACACACACACACACACACACACACATACACACACACACACACACACACACACACACACACACACACACACACACACACACACACACACACACACACACATATATATATACGCAGATACACACACACACACACACACACACACACACACACACACACACACACACACACACACACATATATATATATATAAACATATATATAAACATATATATATATATATATATATATACATATATATATATATGCATATATGTATATACACATACACACATATACATATATTACTACCTGTAGATATGTATAAGAAGATACATATTTAGTGGGTGCACAGCATATTGAACAGCCAGTATTCCTACAGTTGCCACCTTTTAAAATGGACAGTGTATGATTCACTCATACAAAAGACAATTATTGCATGAAACATATATCCACAGAGAAGTCAAAGTATACGACACAACACACAAGGTTTGCATACATAAGAAATGCTTATTTGTGTACTATTACAGTTGTATTTGCCATATCATATAGCTGTTAGGAGTTTGAAATACATAAGAGGGAAAACATACTGGACCTGATCATCACCAACATGGGGACTCTATGCTCCAGACCAGAAGTGTATCCCTCACTGGTAAGATCAGACCATAAAATAATCTCACTGGATATTCACATCCCGACCCCACCCCCTGCCCAGAAAACCACAGTGAAAAACTTCTCTAAAGCAAATTTCACACTCCTCAAAACCGAGGTGGAATCCTTCAAAGCCCCCGGGCCTGTGGAAAATATGGCCCAGACCGCAGAATCCTTTATAAACGCATTCTATGAACACCTTCAGGAATGCATGGATCATGCGATCCCAAATAAAACCAAGACCCAATCCTCCAAAGGCAGGCGTCCTGTCTGGTGGACCCCAGCCATAAACAAACTATACAATAGAAGGAGGAAGCTACTAAATGATAGAGCAAAATCCCAAAAAGGGAAGGAATCACTGATCAGTATTAGCAAAAAACTACGGGCACTCATAAAATTGTCTAAGGCCAGCTTCGAGAGAAAAATTGCACAGGACACTAAGGATAATCACAAGGCTTTCTTTAGTTATGTTAGGAACCTGGGTGGTAATTCCCAGATATGCTCAGAATTAGTCCAAAATGACAAAAAATACACTGAACCCACAGACATTGCCAACATGCTAGCTGACAGGTTCAGTGCAAACTCCCCCCCTATCCCCACCAAAAGGGCAAATATCTATCCCAGCAGAGTGCTGCCCCCCTGACATCTCAGATGCTCAGGTAAGAGCCGCCCTCTCCAAAGCAAAAAACACAGCATCAATGGGACTAGATGGTGTCCTGGGCTGCATCCTACATAAACTCCAAGAAGAGCTAAACCCAAACATAAAACTACTGTTCAATCTCAGCCTTACTACAGGATATGTGCCCAAAGAGTGGCGTATAGCAACAGTGGTCCCTCTCCATAAAGGTGGTGCCTCAACGGATCCTGGAAACTATCACCCCATAAGCCTGACTAGCTTGGTCTGCAAAGTTATGGAAAAGATCATCATGGACATCATAAATAAAGATATTGGGGACCTACAGACACTGGATCCTACACAGTTCGGCTTTGTTAAGGGCAGATCCTGCCTCTTAAACCTGGTTGATTTCTTTGAAACAGTCACCAAGGCCATTGACGAGGGGAAGGTGGTCCACACAACCTACCTGGACCTCGCAAAAGCCTTTGATACAATACCCCACTCGGGCATTATAGATAAGCTCACCAGCTTAAAAATAAACCCCTATGTCACTAGATGGATTGCAAACTGGCTCAAGGACAGAACCCACATGGTTAGAATTGCTGGTGCCATGTCAGACTCCAAACCAGTTACAAGTGGTGTCCCACAAGGCTCAGTCCTGGGACCTCTCTTGTTCGGTATATATGTCTCGGAGGTACAGGCCAACACGGAAGGACTGTGGCTGACCAAGTTTGCAGATGACTGCAAACTGGACGCCATAATCGACTCTCCAGCCGACACAAGCATCCTCCGAAAGGGCCTCATAGAAACAGACAACTGGTGCCAGAGCCATGGCCTCAAGCTAAATGCCAAAAAGTGTATAGTCATTCCCTTTGGCAAAAACAAAGTGCCCACAAATTACCACACAGGTGGTAATCCATTAAGTACAGAAGAAGTAATTAGGGACCTGGGGACCCAAGTTGATAGCAATCTCTCATTTGACAACCACGTGGCCAAAGTGGTTAGAAAAACATTTTATATAGCCCACCTAATCATGAAGGGATTCACATCTAGATCAGGGGAGGTCATTGTGCCTCTTTACTCATCCCTCATCAGGCCCATAATTGAGTACAATGCCCCTTTTGGGATGTACCTTACCTGACACCTGCAGCAACTGGAAAGATCCCAAAAGTACCTCACCAAGAGGATCAAAGGGTTCAAACAGATGCCATATGCTGCCCGGTTAAAGAAACTCCAGCTCTACTCAGTGGCATACCGCCTGTTCAGAGGCGATCTGTGCCTGACATATAAAGCCATGTCCAACCCGGAATTAATGGACATGCTGCACCTCAGAAAATCCAAATCCCATCGAGCTACGCTCGAGAGACTTGAACCTCAGCACTGAAATAAATAGGACATGCTGGAGGGACAGATTCATAACCCAGAGGCTCCCTTCACTCTGGAATAAAATCCCAGTCCAGGTTAGGCAGAGTCCCTCATTGACTCTCTTCAAGAGGAATCTTGATGAGTGGATGGGAGATCGTAGGTTTACCCCGGGTATCACTTCTGTGTCACTGTTAGACAGAGGCACAGTATACTAACCTCGAAAAAGGGCATACAAAATAAATTTAAAATGGGTGGCAAAAGCCAAACACATTCTGGCTATTCTTATAAATGCCCTAGGGCAGATAGCCTAGTATGAACCTATGAACCTATGAACTAACTGTGTAATGCAACTCTCAAGCAAATCATTTTATACAGTAATCCGAAAGCATAACATATGCTGCTGTCCAGACCAAGGCCTTCAAGTAGTACAACAGTTAAGAAAAACTGGGCCAGAGGATAACAATCAATCAACAGTAAGTAATGCAGATGTATAGCTCAGCAGCCTCAAATTACACTCTGTACTTAACCCCTAGGTTGAAAAGAATGAAATTGCCACAATGAGGATATAGCTGTTACATAACAATGCTTAACGTCAAACATCACTATCACACTGACAAACAGAACAGTCTGTATGACAGTAAGCACTAGGCCACCAATGTTCCCATGGTGAAATGTATGACAATGTACAGCCATATACCTTAAGGCATCTTACTACTGATATCCCCCACATGTTGTAACAGCCTAGGTTATATATGGTGCATACCCTCCCCCATACACTGACTTACAGGGGCATATAACAGTGTTACATACACTGACCTCTGGATGGGAGAAGGGTACACATGTTTTGTCCAGCTGTAGCCCACATATATATGGAGCTTACCTCACAATATGTGTGGGGTCCACAGCAACACTGGAATGATGGCATGAAAGGCAGCGCAACATAATCACAGGCCACTACCTAACAACTTCTTACTGCATGTCATATGGACAAAGACTGGTATATAGGTGGAGACCAGAGGCCAGAACTCAGGGCCATATTTGCAATAGTGTTGTTATACACTGAAAAGTTGCTGGTGTTACAGGATAGTTTGCAACATACCCTTAATCAGGAATATGAAGTCAGAAACACAAATGGATGTAGCCATGTACTGATAGCGTTCAACAGACAGAATGCCAGTGATATATCTGACACAATACCTGTGTGGTGGACAGACAAAACATAACAGGCAATCCTCCAGCCATCATGTGGATAGGCCCACAGTTGAGAGCTATGCAGACAGACTGGATTCCATGCTAAACTACTATGTACACACAAACCCTGTAATACTGGTGGTATACAATGCACATAACAACACTACTTACACTGTCTGTAGGTCTGGAACCTTATACAAATATGTAGCTGGCCTGAGTCTGCAAGTCCTCTTGTAAGAGGTATTGCTACCTGCTGTTTGTAACACTGCTGCCCACAAACAGGAAGGATGTCCTCCATACAGGAAAGGTAAAGGGACCATGCCCACATGATGTAGGAATTTATAGTAGTGAGTTGTCATGACAGTGGTAACTGGAAGTACTACACAGCAGGCTGCATGCAGGTAGCAAGTCGTGGACACTGATTGGTGCAGAGGCTATCACCTGATCATATGCATCACCTACAAAATCCATGCTGCAATCTATTCAAAGCAGCTCAATCCATTTAGTGGAGAGACACTGAGATAGATAGAGAGAGAAGAGAGAGAAAGAGAAAGAAAGAAAAAAAATTACAACAAACACACATCCATCTGTTTATCCACAAAGCAAACTGTATTCAGAATAGACAAAAATCTCACAACAGATATGTGAAGCATATATGCATGTAATTGAATGTAGTACTTGGTCCATAATAATGGGATAGATGATGTGGAATGATTTATATGTGCCATCAGGTGTTGTTGTAATGATGTACCAGCTGAACAACTGCTATGGACAATAGTGTCTGTCCCTGTGGGCAGTGGGCCATACCTGTTAAGTGTGCAGATCAGCACTCTCTGACAAGATGTAAGGCATCATAGTGTGTGTTGTCTACTACAAGACATGTATATTAGTGTGGCCAATAGCTAGTGATGGAAGTAATGCCGTTAAGATGGACACGTGGGTTCCAGAGCCCACCACTTTCAGGACAGTCATGTTAATGTGTAGTGTAGCATGCACAAATGCCATAGGTGTGTAATAGGCTTACCTGCAGTCTGTCCCTATATATACCCCTCTAATGTTAGGCTGCGTCCACATGTGGCACCTGTCTGTATTGTAGTAAGGCAGAACAGTGCAGCTTTGCAGGAAGGATAGGTAGAGATTGTGGAACTGATGTCTAAATGCACCCCATATATATATATATATATGACTACATAATCCTGAAATGTTGAAATATCGAATTTCAAAAGCTCGAGACTATATAGCCAAAACCCCTAAATACCAAAAATACACAAGTGGGAAATTGAAAATTCCAAACGTACAACACACATACAGCACACACATACACACAGCTTCCACCCACAATCAAACATATTATCCTACACCCCCCCATGTGGGGGGCTGCGGCCCCCACACCCACCCTACTTTAATATTCTAACTCTGAGATCGCACAGACACACAAGGCAAACTCACAACCACGCATGTTACAGTCCCACACACACACACACACACACACACACACACACACACACACACACACACATCACAGTCACAACACACACTGACACACACTAAAGCCCCTCACAAACACACTTGCGCATACTTACCTGAACCGCAACACCAGAAGCGCTAATTCAATATCTCTGAACATCGGAATTTTGAATTTTGCACTTCTGGTCTTTCGGTATTCCGGGTTTCGGCTATATAGTCTCGAGCTTTTGAAATTCGGTATTTCAAAAGTTCGAGATTATGTAGTAATCCCATATATATATATATATATATATATATATATATATATATATATCTATATATAAATATATATATATATATATATATATATATGGCGCAAAAAGGCTTAGTTCTAGTTAGTAATAACACTCCAAAAAAACGTGTAGTTCCAAATAAACGAACGACTCCAAATGGATGCAAAATGAAACAATCAGCTGGATAATCAAGGAATCACAGGCGTGGGCTTCAGTATACAGTCCAAGTTTTATTAATAGTTAGCACTTTCACCTACAGGCTTCATCAGACATTCAAAAACAAAAAGCATATGTATCATTTAAATAACATCTAAACTTCATTGATAGGACAATAAATGAATGACATCACATCCATATTCACAGGTTAAAACCAGACTCTTAAAGATTCATAATAATAATTAAAAACAAATATATAAATGCGTACATATATAGAGTAAAACTATATATATATATATATATATATATATATATATATATATATATATATGTATATATATATATATATATATATATATAAATCCATCCAATAAATAAGAAATATAAAACATATAAATATTGTTTCCTTTTTCGAATAGATAACCGTTTTTTTGGAGTGTTATTACTATTTATTGAAGAGGAAAGAACTAAGCCTTTTGGCGCCGTGGATAACTGCTGCGGACTTGTGTTTACATTTGCTTCATTCTATTTTTTGGTCTCCGCAGTGGATTTTACTGTTTGGTGGTACTGTTTATTCATTTTAAATATATATATATATATATATATATCTATATATATATATATATATATATATATATATATATATATATATATATATATATATATATATATATATATATATATATATATATATATGTCTACAGATATGCAGATACCTATATACCTATATGTGTATATATATATATATATATATATATATATATATATATATATATATATACAACTCATAATATATATCTAGACATATATAGATATAAATATATATGTGTATGTCTACATGTATACAAACACACACACATATTTATATAAATACATGTCCACTACTGTTGAATGACAGTGCTGCATGATATGTGTGAGGGAACATCACACATATCAATGCACATACGCACACACACAAATACAGGTGTACAGGTGAATAGACAACATTCTCACAACAGATATGTGAAGCATATATGCATGTAATTGAATGTAGTACTTGGTCCATAATAATGGGATAGATGATGTGGAATGATTTATATGTGCCATCAGGTGTTGTTGTAATGATGTACCAGCTGAACAACTGCTATGGACAATAGTGTCTGTCCCTGTGGGCAGTGGGCCATACCTGTTAAGTGTGCAGATCAGCACTCTCTGACAAGATGTAAGGCATCATAGTGTGTGTTGTCTACTACAAGACATGTATATTAGTGTGGCCAATAGCTAGTGGTGGAAGTAATGCCGTTAAGATGGACACGTGGGTTCCAGAGCCCACCACTTGCAGGACAGTCATGTTAATGTATAGTGTAGCATGCAGAAATGCCATAGGTGTGTAATAAGCTTACCTGCAGTCTGTCCCTATATATACCCCTCTAATGTTAGGCTGCGTCCACATGTGGCACCTGTCTGTATTGTAGTAAGGCAGAACAGTGCAGCTTTGCAGGAAGGATAGGTAGAGATTGTGGAACTGATGTCTAAATGCACCCCATATATATATATATATATATGACTACATAATCTTGAAATGTTGAAATACCGAATTTCAAAAGCTCGAGACTATATAGCCAAAACCCCTAAATACCAAAAATACACAAGTGGGAAATTGAAAATTCCAAACGTACAACACACATACAGCACACACATACACACAGCTTCCACCCACAATCAAACATATTATCCTACACCCCCCCCATGTGGGGGCTCAAACCCCACCCACCCTACTTTAATATTCTAACTCTGAGATCGCACAGACACACAAGGCAAACTCACAACCACGCATGTTACAGTCCCACACACACACACACACACACACACACACACACACACACACACACACACACATCACAGTCACAACACACACTGACACACACTAAAGCCCCTCACAAACACACTTGCGCATACTTACCTGAACCGCAACACCAGAGCGCTAATTCAATATCTCTGAACATCGAATTTTGAATTTTGCACTTCTGGTCTTTCTATTCGGTTTCTATATAGTCTCGAGCTTTTGAAATTCGGTATTTCAAAAGTTCGAGATTATGTAATAATCCCATATATATATATATATATATATATATATATATATATATATATATATATACATATATATATATATATATATATATATATATATATATATATATATATATATATATATATATATATATATGGCGCAAAAAGGCTTAGTTCTAGTTAGTAATAACACTCCAAAAAAACGTGTAGTTCCAAATAAACGAACGACTCCAAATGGATGCAAAATGAAACAATCAGCTGGATAATCAAGGAATCACAGGCGTGGGCTTCAGTATACAGTCCAAGTTTTATTAATAGTTAGCACTTTCACCTACAGGCTTCATCAGACATTCAAAAACAAAAAGCATATGTATCATTTAAATAACATCTAAACTTCATTGATAGGACAATAAATTAATGACATCACATCCATATTCACAGGTTAAAACCAGACTCTTAAAGATTCATAATAATAATTAAAAACAAATATATAAATGCGTACATAAATAGAGTAAAACTATATATATATATATATATATATATATAAATCCATCCAATAAATAAGAAATATAAAAAATATAAATATTATTTCCTTTTTCGAATAGATAACCGTTTTTTTGGAGTGTTATTACTATTTGTTGAAGAGGAAAGAACTAAGCCTTTTGGCGCCGTGGATAACTGCTGCGGACTTATGTTTACATTTGCTTCATTCTATTTTTTGGTCTCCGCAGTGGATTTTACTGTTTGGTGGTACTGTTTATTCATTTTAAATATATATATATATATATATATATATATATATATATATATATATATATATATATATATATATATATATATATATATATATGTCTACGGATATGCAGATACCTATATACCTATATGTGTGTGTGTATATATATATATATATATATATATATATATATATATATATATATATATATATACAACTCATAATATATATCTAGACATATATAGATATAAATATATATGTGTATGTCTACATGTATACAAACACACACACATATTTATATAAATACATGTCCACTACTACACACACACACACATATATATATATATATATATATATATATATAGATATATATATATATATATATATGCATATATGTAAATACACATACACACACACATATACATATATTACTACCTATAGATATGTATATGTATAAGAAGATACATATTTAGTGGGTGCACAGCATATTGAGCAGCCAGTATTCCTACAGTTGCCACCTTTTAAAATGGACAGCGTATGATTCACTCATACAAAAGACAATTATTGCATGAAACATATATCCACAGAGAAGTCAAAGGATATGACACTACACACAAGGTTTGCATACATAAGAAATGCTTATTTGTGTACTATTACAGTTGTATTTGCCATATCATATAGCTGTTAGGAGTTTGAAATACATAAGAGGGAAAACATACTGGACCTGATCATCACCAACATGGGGACTCTATGCTCCAGACCAGAAGTGTATCCCTCACTGGTAGATCAGACCATAAAATAATCTCACTGGATATTCACATCCCGACCCCACCCCCTGCCCAGAAAACCACAGTGAAAAACTTCTCTAAAGCAAATTTCACACTCCTCAAAACCGAGGTGGAATCCTTCAAAGCCCCGGCCTGTGGAAAATATGGCCCAGACAGAATCCTTTATAAGCATTCTATGAACACCTTCAGGAATGCATGGATCATCGATCCCAAATAAAACCAAGACCCAATCCTCCAAAGGCAGGCGTCCTGTCTGGTGGACCGCAACTATATACAAATTATACATTAGAAGGAGGAAGCTACTAAATGATAGAGCAAAATCCCCAAAAGGGAAGGAATCACTGATCAGTATTAGCAAAAACTACGGGCACTCATAAAATTGTCTAAGGCCAGCTTCGAGAGAAAAATTGCACAGGACACTAAGGATAATCACAAGGCTTTCTTTAGTTATGTTAGGAACCTGGGTGGTAATTCCCAGATATGCTCAGAATTAGTCCAAAATGACAAAAAATACACTGAACCCACAGACATTGCCAACATGCTAGCTGACAGGTTCAGTGCAAACTCCCCCCCTATCCCCACCAAAAGGGCAAATATCTATCCCAGCAGAGTGCTGCCCCCCTGACATCTCAGATGCTCAGGTAAGAGCCGCCCTCTCCAAAGCAAAAAACACAGCATCATTGGGACTAGATGGTGTCCTGGGCTGCATCCTACATAAACTCCAAGAAGAGCTAAACCCAAACATAAAACTACTGTTCAATCTCAGCCTTACTACAGGATATGTGCCCAAAGAGTGGCGTATAGCAACAGTGGTCCCTCTCCATAAAGGTGGTGCCTCAACGGATCCTGGAAACTATCACCCCATAAGCCTGACTAGCTTGGTCTGCAAAGCTATGGAAAAGATCATCATGGACATCATAAATAAAGATATTGGGGACCTACAGACACTGGATCCTACCCAGTTCGGCTTTGTTAAGGGCAGATCCTGCCTCTTAAACCTGGTTGATTTCTTTGAAACAGTCACCAAGGCCATTGACGAGGGGAAGGTGGTCCACACAACCTACCTGGACCTCGCAAAAGCCTTTGATACAATACCCCACTGGCATTATAGATAAGCTCACCAGCTTAAAAATAAACCCTATGTCACTAGATGGATTGCAAACTGGCTCAAGGACAGAACCCACATGGTTAGAATTGCTGGAGCCATGTCAGACTCCAAACCAGTTACAAGTGGTGTCCCACAAGGCTCAGTCCTGGGACCTCTCTTGTTCGGTATATATGTCTCGGAGGTACAGGCCAACACGGAGGGACTGTGGCTGACCAAGTTACAGATGACTGCAAACTGGGCGCCATAATCGACTCTCCAGCCGACACAAGCATCCTCCAAAAGGGCCTCATAGAAACAGACAACTGGTGCCAGAGCCATGGCCTCAAGCTAAATGCCAAAAAGTGTATAGTCATTCCCTTTGGCAAAAACAAAGTGCCCACAAATTACCACATAGGTGGTAATCCATTAAGTACAGAAGAAGTAATTAGGGACCTGGGGACCCAAGTTGATAGCAATCTCTCATTTGACAACCACGTGGCCAAAGTGGTTAGAAAAACATTTTATATAGCCCACCTAATCATGAAGGATTCACATCTAGATCAGGGAGGTCATTGTGCCTCTTTACTCATCCCTCATCAGGCCCATAATTGAGTACAATGCCCCTTTTGGGATGTACCTTACCTGACACCTGCAGCAACTGGAAAGATCCCAAAAGTACCTCACCAAGAGGATCAAAGGGTTCAAACAGATGCCATATGCTGCCGGTTAAAGAAACTCCAGCTCTACTCAGTGGCATACCGCCTGTTCAGAGGCGATCTGTGCCTGACATATAAAGCCATGTCCAACCCGGAATTAATGGACATGCTGCACCTCAGAAAATCAAATCCCATCGAGCTCTGCGCTCGAGAGACTTGAACCTCAGCACTGAAATAAATAGGACATGCTGGAGGGACAGATTCATAACCCAGAGGCTCCCTTCACTCTGGAATAAAATCCCAGTCCAGGTTAGGCAGAGTCCCTCATTGACTCTCTTCAAGAGGAATCTTGATGAGTGGATGGGAGATCGTAGGTTTACCCGGGTATCACTTCTGTGTCACTGTTAGACAGAGGCACAGTATACTAACCTCAAAAAGGGCATACAAAATAAATTTAAAATGGGTGGCAAAAGCCAAACACATTCTGGCTATTCTTATAAATGCCCTAGGGCAGATAGCCTAGTATGAACCTATGAACCTATGAACTAACTGTGTAATGCAACTCTCAAGCAAATCATTTTATACAGTAATCCGAAAGCATAACATATGCTGCTGTCCAGACCAAGGCCTTCAAGTAGTACAACAGTTAAGAAAAACTGGGCCAGAGGATAACAATCAATCAACAGTAAGTAATGCAGATGTATAGCTCAGCACCCTCAAATTACACTCTGTACTTAACCCCTAGGTTGAAAAGAATGAAATTGCCACAATGAGGATATAGCTGTTACATAACAATGCTTAACTTAAAACATCACTATCATACTGACAAACAGAACAGTCTGTATGACAGTAAGCACTAGGCCACCAATCTTCCCATGGTGAAATGTATGAAAATGTACAGCCATATACCTTAAGGCATCTTACTACTGATATCCCCTACATGTTGTAACAGCCTAGGTTATATATGGTGCATACCCTCCCCCATAGACTGACTTACAGGGGCATATAACTGTGTTACATACACTGACCTCTGGATGGGAGAAGAGTACACATGTTTTGTCCTGCTGTAGCCCACATATATATGGACCCTATCTCACAATATGTGTGGGGTCCACAGCAACACTGGAATGGTGGCAGAAATGGCAGTGCAAGATAATCACAGGCCACTACCTAACAACTTCTTACTGCATGTCATATGGACAAAGACTGGTATGTAGGTGGAGGCCAGAGGCCAGAACTCAGGGCCATATTTCAATAGTGTTGTTATACACTGAAAAGTTGCTGGTGTTACAGAATAGTTTGCAACATACCCTTAATCAGGAATATGAAGTCAGAAACACAAATGGATGTAGCCATGTACTGGTAGCGTTCAACAGACAGAATGTCAGTGATATATCTGACACAAGACCTGTGTGGTGGACAGACAAAACATAACAGGCAATCCTCTGGCCATCATGTGGATAGGCCCACAGTTGAGAGCTATGCAGACAGACTGGATTCCATGCTAAACTAGTATGTACACACAAACCCTGTAATACTGGTGGTATACAATGCACATAACAACACTACTTACACTGTCTGTAGGTCTGGAACCTTATACAAATATGTAGCTGGCCTGAGTCTGCAAGTCCTCTTGTAAGAGGTATTGCTACCTGCTGTTTGTAACACTGCTGCCCACAAACAGTAAGGATGTCCTCCATACAGGAAAGGTAAAGGGACCATGCCCACATGATGTAGGAATTTATAGTAGTGAGTTGTCATGACAGTGGTAATTGGAAGTACTACACAGCAGGCTGCATGCAGGTAGCAAGTCGTGGACACTGATTGGTGCAGAGGCTATCACCTGATCATATGCATCACCTACAAAATCCATGCTGCAATCTATTCAAAGCAGCTCAATCCATTTAGTGGAGAGAGACCGAGATAGACAGAGAGAGAAGAGAGAGAGAGAGAGAAAGAAATAAAAAAAAATTACAACAAACATACATCCATCCATCAATCCACACAGCAAACTGTATTCAGAATAGACAACATTCTCACAACAGATATGTGAAGCATATATGCATGTAATTGAATGTAGTACTTGGTCCATAATAATGGGATAGATGATGTGGAATGATTTATATGTGCCATCAGGTGTTGTTGTAATGATGTACCAGCTGAACAACTGCTATGGACAATAGTGTCTGTCCCTGTGGGCAGTGGGCCATACCTGTTAAGTGTGCAGATCAGCACTCTCTGACAAGATGTAAGGCATCATAGTGTGTGTTGTCTACTACAAGACATATATATTAGTGTGGCCAATAGCTAGTGGTGGAAATAATGCCGTTAAGATGGACACGTGGGTTCCAGAGCCCACCACTTGCAGGACAGTCATGTTAATGTATAGTGTAGCATGCAGAAATGCCATAGGTGTGTAATAAGCTTACCTGCAGTCTGTCCCTATATATACCCCTCTAATGTTAGGCTGCGTCCACATGTGGCACCTGTCTGTATTGTAGTAAGGCAGAACAGTGCAGCTTTGCAGGAAGGATAGGTAGAGATTGTGGAACTGATGTCTAAATGCACCCCATATATATATATATATGACTACATAATCTTGAAATGTTGAAATACCGAATTTCAAAAGCTCGAGACTATATAGCCAAAACCCCTAAATACCAAAAATACACAAGTGGGAAATTGAAAATTCCAAGCATAACACACAAACAGCACACACATACACACAGCTTCCACCCACAATCAAACATATTATCCTACACCCCCCATGTGGGGGGCTGCGGCCCCCACACTCACCCTACTTTAATATTCTAACTCTGAGATCGCACAGACACACAAGGCAAACTCACAACCACACATGTTACAGTCCCACAAACACACACACACACACACACACACACACACACACACACACACACACACACACACACAGAGACACACACACACACACATCACAGTCACAACACACACTGACACACACTAAAGCCCCTCACAAACACACTTGCGCATACTTACCTGAACTGCAACACCAGAAGCTCTAATTCAATATCTCTGATCATCGGAATTTTGAATTTTGCACTTCTGGTCTTTCGGTATTCCGGGTTTCGGCTATATAGTCTTGAGCTTTTGAAATTCGTTATTTCAAAAGTTCGAGATTATGTAGTAATCCCATATATATATATATATATATATATATATATATATATATATATATATATATATATATATATATATATATATATATAAAAGGCTTAGTTCTAGTTAGTAATAACACTCCAAAAGCGTGTAGTTCCAAATAAGCGAGCGACTCCAAATGGATGCAAAATGAAACAATCAGCTGGATAATCAAGGAATCACAGGCGTGGGCTTCAGTATACAGTCCAAGTTTTATTAATAGTTAGCACTTTCACCTACAGGCTTCATCAGACATTCAAAACAAAAGCATATGTATCATTTAAATAACATCTAAACTTCATTGATAGGACAATAAATGAATGACATCACATCCATATTCACAGGTTAAAACCAGACTCTTAAAGATTCATAATAATAATTAAAAACAAATATATAAATGCGTACATAAATAGAGTAAAACTATATCTATATATATATATATATATATATATATATATATATATATATATATATAAATCCATCCAATAAATAAGAAATATAAAAAATATAAATATTATTTCCTTTTTCGAATAGATAACCGTTTTTGGAGTGTTATTACTATTTGTTGAAGAGGAAAGAACTAAGCCTTTGGCCGTGGATAACTGCTGGGACTTATGTTTACATTTGCTTCATTCTATTTTTGGTCTCCGCAGTGGATTTTACTGTTTGGTGGTACTGTTTATTCATTTTAAATATATATATATATATATATATATATATATATATATATAGATATATATATATATATATATATATATGTCTACAGATATGCAGATACCTATATACCTATATGTGTGTGTGTATATATATATATATATATATATATATATATATATATATATATATATACAACTCATAATATATATCTAGACATATATAGATATAAATATATATGTGTATGTCTACATGTATACAAACACACACACATATTTATATAAATACATGTCCACTACTGTTGAATGACAGTGCTGCATGATATGTGTGAGGGAACATCACATATATCAATGCACATACGCACACACACAAATATATATATATACATATATATATATATATATATATATATATATATATATATATATATATATATATATATACAGCAGTAAGTGTGTACAAAATGGATGAAGGTTATGTCAGGTGTGAACCCCATGTTGGGAACACATTGCCCTTGTTTGTGAAGATGGGATTGGTAATTTGGGGAAGGATAGCAGGTATATTTGTGGAGGCAGGTTTGATTGGAAGATAGAGAAGACAGCATACAGGGGTGGTATAAGACATATGTAGTGGGTTAAAACCCTGGATAGTGAGTGCCGTCTGTGATGTGAAAGCCCATGAGCCCCCATATGGAAACAATGGGACCAAGGTCCCCACCCATGGGCAGTCACAACATCAGCTTCACAGCCCTGATGGTGCCTGGGCTGGGGGCTGAGCAGGAGGAGCATGCAAACCTTGTGAGTGTGTACTGAGGGCCTCAAGGTGCTGTAGCACATCCCCCAAGTCTCTGTGGAACTCCCTATGCACCAGAGCCTGGACCTGACTTTGGGTGACAGGATCCTGTCTGTCTGTGCTCCCGGTGGGAGTGAACACCATCCCCTAAGGTGGTTCCACCTGAAGGTAGTGCAGGACCAGTAGATGAGGAGGTCCCAGGGTGGGTTCCACATGTGATGTGGCCTGGTGACATGGCCAGATGAGGTGGGAGCGGTGGTTCTGCTGGCAACTGTTCTCCAAAGATGCTATTGTGTCACTGTTATAGAACATATGCGGGCAGTAATAGTCCACACATTCCGGGATCATGTCCAACAGCATGCATAGATATCCCTATTAACACAAAGCAACAGATGTGCAACAGTCACATAGCAAGCAGAACACATGCATATATGGAAACATAGTGGCCTTTACAATGGCATGCAGGTGACATTGTCCATAACAGGCCACCAGTGATAGTGTCCCCACGTGGAACATGACTACAAACACATACCACAAAGTGTTGAACAATACACGTCCCAACGGTAGGTCTTCTGTAAATATACCTGTTGAGTTGTGTGATTATATTGTTGTTGCAGATATTGTGGGGCTAGACAGAGATGTGTATTAACAGCTATGATAACCTTGCAGTATGAGGTCCTCAGACCTGCTTCCATCTTTATGTCTTTCAGGCAATATGTCGAGGAAACACTTGCCCATTTATACAGTGGAGGAGAATGATGTCATCATCTCACACCTGGTGCAGCACTACCACACATTGTTTGGCCAAACAGCCCATGATCTGCAGGAGCGGGCCGCCCTGTGGAATGATTTTGTTCAGAGGGAAAATGTTGTTGGCCTGCATAACCGCAGTTATGAACAGGTCCTACATCGATACGCCAATCTCATTTGCCATGCCCATCAGTTGCTTCAGTTAGGGGGACCAGCTTGCAATGGGGAGGGTCATGCCATCCAGATCCCCCTGACACATGTTGAGGAGCTCCTTGCCAGCCTCAGGGCACCTGCCTGCCCACAAGCATAACACCTGGTGGAGAGCAGAGTGCAGGTGGGTGCTACCCACACAATGGCAGAGGAGCATACAGGTAAGGCCACAGGGCACATCAGTATACCACTGTGGTGTATGCATCTGCATCTGTATGGTTAGATCATGCATATGTGAGATTAAATATATATAGTTTGTTGCTGTGTTGTAGTAATAAACAGATGTGTATAGTCTGTAAGATTGTGGGCTTGTACTGTTAATGTACTGTAATGCTGCACCCACCCTGTACCAAACCACAGGTGTGGCTACTGACATCACATCTCTCACACAATTATGTAGGTCCCTCTATTATACCTCCAGGGCAGCAGCCTGTAGCTGATGAGTATTGTGTTTATTCAGGTTTGCCAATACACTGGCCATGTTATGGCCATGATATATTCCATGCACACATTTAACACACCTACCCATAATGCATGCGGTACATGTTCATATATTGTTGCTGTTAACTGCACTGCATCACAGTGGACACCATAATGGTGTATCTGAAGGTTATGTCAGACTCCTGCAATATAACTAACATCCTGTAATTGCAAAATGTGTGCACAGAGATGAACATAATGGTGGGACAAATGGCCTACAGTAGGGACATGTCTGAAATATCACCCTTATATAGTGCCACAACAGTGTATATATTAGTATTACAATGGCAACTGTTACAGATCTACACTATGGCATATAACAATACTGCAGTCCACAACCCTTGCAACCTGCAATGTGGTCCTAACGTGAGCAATGATTGTGTAATATGGAGTCCTATGTTAGGACAGGAAATATGGGGAATACATACCTTCACAAACACTGGAAGCATATGTGTGTGCATACACTCCAGATAAAATATAGTGGAAGCAGCTGTTGAGGTACTGACTTCATGCATTCTTCATGAGTATGGACCTTCCAGCAAGTACAGGTCCCCAATGTCACACCAATAAATGGTCTGCTGTCCAAGATGTTTGGCCATCAAATGTGCCCACTCACCTGCAACAGAGGCAGCCATGTCTTGCACACATCTTACATGCCATGGCATGGACCCCATACCCAACAGGTAGCACCCAGGAGTTGGACATATAGCCATACCTCACCATGGCATATACCATGGAAAACAGTGCAGACAGTCATGTATGGGTCAAGGATGTATGGGACAGGAATAATGTAGAAAATAAACAGATGGCCATCCAAGACAGATAATGTCACATGTAGCAAACCGGCCATGCAGGCTGCCTAGTAACATGCCACAACACTGAGGGAGTTGCAGAAATGTCTAGCAAGGACTAGCTGTGCAGTACCCATGTCAGCTATTGCCTGGACTCTGCATATGTATGGCCCATGAGTTAGGGTAATCAGATGGGACAGTTGTACCACACAAAACATCAGCCAGGCCTCTCTACAGGTAGTGTATGCATAACAGAAAAGGTCCCCAAAAGGCATGCATTGCAATGTGTCCTGGTGTACCAAAACCACATTGGAAACCTATAGACAGTGTCAACTAAGATACATGTGATGCACAACCCACGCCTCACCCCACCTCAGGCCCACCATCCCCATCTGTACCTTGCTGGTGCCAGTGTACACCTGTATGTTTGCCATTCATGCGACTAGGCTGGTATACATGGTGTTCAGTGTTTGGGACATTGCAAAATGACACGCATGTGTAGGCCATAGTTGTCAAGCATCTGCAAAAAGATGGAGGGTGTGGAGGGGGTGTCATTATGACACAACAGTGCACTGAAGCAGAGATCCAAAGGATGCTATGAATGTCTGTATCTGCACACAGTCAGGGTTCAGGAACTGTGGCAGACATAATCCTGACTCCACAGCAATGGTGATGGCAGTGCATGACCTCCACAAGATGTGCACATGAATTGACCTTGCGAGCATGCAGGGTTGGGGGACATTTGTAGGGCAGACTGACCAAATACTGGCAAATGCAGATGGCCCATGCTAGTATACCCCTGCCAGGAATAGTGATTGCTGTAGTACACATAACAGTAGGTGCAACAAACCATCATGATAAGGGCATGCACACATATGCACCCACAAAGTATATGCATCTCAATCGACATCTGCACAACTAACACATTTGTTTGACACTGCATTTGATTGTACAGGTCATATGTCACATATCAGGTTCATGTAATGTTAACATATGCAGTAATGTGGTCCCATGGCATATCAAGGAAGAGGGCATTATATCAATAAGGGTGTGTACACTCCCCATAGCCACGGTCAGGTTTGAAGGTTGTCAGTGTAGTTGTATCGTATTGGCCATACATGCACCGCTGATGATGAGATCTGTAAATCAGACATCAGGCATTCACAAATGACATCTGTCTACATATCATCCCAGGTATGTGTCAGACAAAGACATAGGGGCTGTGAGCAGCAGAGCCAACATAACTAACACAGTAATACACATTCAGCATACCTGTGAGGTATGGTGCACATTACATGCCAGGGTGCCGAACAGGTGCACAGCAATACTGTGTACATGGGTGCAGTGTGTTCCAGGGGAAGGGGCATCACCTACTAACATAACCCATGCATCACAGACATGTATAATGCTGCTAGCAGGGATTGACTATAGCTGCACTGCATGCTGTTGAGTGCCATATGTCATGCATGTTGACAGATGGGTAATGGAAGGTCTGTGTGTAATATCTTCATGCAACCTTACCTGTAAGTGTGTGTGAGTGTGTGTGTGTGTGTGTGTGTGTGTGTGTGTGTGTGTGTGTGTGTGTGTGTGTGTGTGTGTGTGTGTGTGTGTGTGTGTGTGTGTGTGTGTGTGTGTGTGTATGTGCATTTGTGGGGGGTGGGGGATATTTTGTCTGTAAGTGCAGTCTGGTGGAGTGAAGGGGGGGTTGATGTATGTAGGATATGTGTGTATGTGTGTTTGTGTGTGTGTCCATATATGCACATGTGTGATTATGATTATGGGGTTGTTCATACCTCTTGACTTCACTTTGAAATCATGCAGTACATGGACAGACACATGAGACACCAGGAATACTTGTCTGGCATGTAATCCCAGGACAGCTGATAGTATAATAAGGTCTGTGGCATGGAACATGTATTGGGAGGGAAACTAGACCCCAGGGATACTGTTATAATTGCAATCAGCAGAAAGGTGAAATAATACCCATGTATAAAGCACTACAGATGCATTGGGGAATTACTAGACAACACCAGGGAGTGTTTCCAAATATTACTGTAGTCCACATAAAAAGTTAATAGAGCAACAGATCTTGCATCTACTGAACAATAGTTACATATGACACTCCAGTGCATGACATTATTGAGTGACTGTAGTAGCCCCTAACATATGGGGGCCATGCTCAAGATGTCTGGACAGACCCAGGGTGAACACTGGATGACAGCAGTGAGTCTTTAAAAAACTGACTCCAATCAACTCAAAGAGGTAATGGAGTAACAAGTCATGTTTTGTGATCATTTGTCTAGGCAATTAGAAGAATGATATGTTAATGACTGTATGTTTCCAAGACTGATGCAGGATGGGGACCTTAAGAGAATAAACTAGGGACAGTCTGTAAACTCAGGGACAGGTAAGTATTATGGTGGAATGTCAGTGTGTGTGTGTGTGTGTGTGTGTGTGTGTGTGTGTGTGTGTGTGTGTGTGTGTGTGTGTGTGTGTACTGTTAAGCAATGACATACAGGTCTTAAAGTGCATTTCTTGTTTTCCCTTCACAGGTGGCAAGGTGGGTCAGGGTCCCTCCTGCAGGCAATCTGATATTGGTGTCCATACAGACACTGAAAATGATGATAGCTGTGATGAGGCACAGGCAGGGTTGCCAGAGTCTGGAACTGTGCTATCATTTGACATCCCTCTGTTATCCACCCCATCAACACACACAGTCACAGTGCCTATACATACCCAATCACCAGTGGCCATAGCAGAGGAACAGTTGGCAGTTGGTGGCAGTGCACAGGACAGTATGGTATCTATGTCACATGTGTCTGGGCACAGCAGTCATAGCTGGATGTCTGGCAGGGTTCCACATAGGTAGATGTACAGGGGTGCTCATTGGAGGGCTGCTGGTCATCGTGCCCCTGGCAGAAGTGCCTTATCTGGTACCATCAGGCACATTTTTCAGGCTGTCATGGAGGTGCAGGCATGTATGGAACTGTACACCAGGCAGTATCTAAGGCTGCAGAGAGCTAGTCTTTTAGCTGTTATTGACAACATCCATGATCTTGCAGGTGCCCTCTGTTATTATACAGAGGCCATGGATAGATGGTGGGGTGAGATGGTGGGACTCTTCGACTGTGGATTGTCTGTGCTCGAGCATGTAGTGGGAGTAGTGTGATGGCCACACTGACATAGGCCAGCAACACCAACAGCTTGAGGTCAATGTGGACAT
The DNA here is from genome assembly GCF_019279795.1 of Protopterus annectens. Taxonomy (NCBI): domain Eukaryota; kingdom Metazoa; phylum Chordata; order Ceratodontiformes; family Protopteridae; genus Protopterus; species Protopterus annectens. The sequence goes on along the minus strand of NC_056731.1, from coordinate 1,823,415,269 downwards.
GCAAGGACACCAAGCTGCACCTGTAGTGGTAATACCAGCTCCAATACTGCAGGGGGGAGCTGTCCACACCACACCACAGCAGGCCAGGTGTACATGACCCTGGCCAATCCTAAGAGAGACCTGGTTCCAGCGGACATATGTCATCATCAGGGGAGAGTACTATATCATGGCTTGTACCTGGATGTGCCCGTGGAACCCCTGGCAGGCACATTTCTCACGTTCATGGCAAGAGGTGGTGAACTGCACACCCTGCCAGGAATGGCCTGCAGATGTCCAACAAACACCTGTATTGGGCAGCCACGTGGAAGAACTGTGTGCATGCATACTCACACACAATACAGACACAGCTAAGGCAACCCATACCTACACACATCACATAGCCATATCAATAATTAAAACCCCTCACTCACACACATGGTGTCAAATGTATAGCTTAGCCTAGGTCTCTGGCAAACCAACAACACACCCTGTGCATATGATGTTACCTGTGCCACATCCTTGTCATCCATAACATCAATGCAGGGACAGACTAATATGATTCTGATGCACACAGTGACTGTACTATGGTGTATCAATGTACTGCTGTGTAACATGTTGTCAGCAGTAAAGTTTAATGCTTACAGGTCAAGAAGTGTAACTGTCCAGCCAAGATGCATTATAGCTGTTATTAACACTGAGTAATTGTGGTCTCCATAATGTTATCTGTTTGTGCTGTAGGTGTCCATTTGTCAGCAGGAGGATGGTCTGCTGTCATATCCTACAAGGGGTATGGCATTGTAGTGACACCTTGGCTGTGCCATATCGTGAGTACAGGTGAAAACATGTCACAGGTCTGTTTAACAGTTACTGCCTGTGCCACATGAGTGATAGGTCAGGGGGTGGTGTATACAGGTGAGTTCATGGTGGCTGCTGTTAGCAAGCATTCTACAGTGGACAGTGGTAAGTGTACTGGGTGGTACACACCACATGTTTGTGTATAACACACACAGAGGCTTTGGTGTTGATGCACTACACAGAGAATACTGTACACATGGATGTATGTACCTGTGCAAGGAACCCATTGTAGCTTATGTAATTCCACCAAGCCAGAATAGGCACAACAACACATTGGGGAATAAGCAGTCCGCTAGTTTAATGTCATTGACAATGGTACTGGTAGGGTATATTTCCCCTTCCCCAATGTAATACAATCCTCAACTCAGTAAATATATGCATGCTGGTGTGGATGGAACACCCTACCCTTTGGATGGTGATAGGTGCTGTAGAACCACAGATAGTGCGATAGATAACTACCTAACCTGTTAACATGAACTGTACAGTATTACAGCCAGCTAAGTGGGGGGATACACTCAACAGTAACTGCAATGATGTTGGCTGTGTCCACAACAGTCATACCCAGCTATATATACCAACCCCAGTACAGCTGCACACCTATACAGTGGGGGAAGAGGCCATTTACACAGTTATCACTAGTTGTGATGGAATGTATGTCCACAGGATGATACGTGTGAAATATTAGTATATGCCAGGCAGTTCTTGGACAGATTACCTCCTGGGACATGTATATTCTGCAAACTGAAGTAGATTCTTTCACATACATGCACAGTCACGCAACACTGGGACTAGACCCCTACCTAGGTATGCAGTGCTACTGATGTGTGTGGCTTTAATTGCACACACCACACAGCTTTAAGGATGAGGTGTTTTCCAGGTTACATGTTACATGAAGAACATCCCCGGGCATATACAGTACGGTTCATAGGTTCATAGGTTCATACTAGGCTATCTGCCCTGGGGCAATTATAAGCCTAGCCCGATTCAGTATGGCTTACGCCACCCCTTGATTTGAGTATACTGTGCCCTTTAAGGTTTAGTTTACTGTGCCTCTGTCTAATAGTGACACAGGAGTAATCCCTGGGACAAACCTACGATCCCCCATCCACTTATCGAGATTCTTCTTGAAGAGATTCAGTGAGGTGCTCTGCCTCACATGAACTGGAATACTATTCCAGAGGGAGCCTCTGGGTTATGAACCTGTCCCTCCAAGTTCTATTTATTTCTGTGCTGAGGTTCAAGTCCCTCGAGCGTGTGGCTCTAAGGGATTTAGATTTACTGAGGTGGAGCATGTCCATTAATTCTGGATTTGACATAGCTTTGTATGTCAGGCATAGATCGCCTTGAAGTAGGCGGTATGCAACTGAGTAGAGCTGGAGTTTTTTTAACCGAGCAGTATATGGCATCTGTTTGAGACCCTTGATCCTCTTGGTGAGCGAGCAGTATATGGCATCTGTTTGAGACCCTTGATCCTCTTGGTGAGATACTTTTGGGGTCTTTCTAATTGCTGCAGGTGTCGGGTAAGGTACATCCCAAAAGGGGCATTGTATTCTATGATGGGCCTGATGAGGGATGAATAAAGGGGCACGATTACCTCTCTTGATCTAGATGTGAAACCCTTCGTGATGAGGTGGGCTATGTAGAAGGTCTTTCTAACCACTTTGGCAATGTGGTTTTCAAAGGAGAGATTGCTATCAACTTGGGTCCCCAGGTCTCTAATAACTTTCTCTGTACTTAATGGGTTTCCGCCTATGTGGTAATTTGTGGGCACATTGTTTTGCCAAAGGGTATGACTATACATTTTTGGCATTTAGCTTTAAACCATGGCGCTGGCACCAGTTATCTGTCTCTGTGAGACCTTTTTGAAGGATGTTTGTGTCAGCTGGAGAGTTGATTATGGCGCCCAGTTTGCAGTCGTCTGCAAACTTGGTGAGCCATAGTCCTCACGCTTGCCTGTACCTCGGAAAGTATACCGAACAAGAGTGGTCCCAGGACAGAACCCTGTGGGGCGCCACTTGTGACCAGTTTTGAGTCTGACATGGCTCCAGCAACTCTCACTCTGTGGGTTCTGTCTTTGAGCCAGTTTGCGACCCATCTTGTGACATAGGGTTTATATTTAAGCTGGATAGCTTATCTATGATGCCCAGTGGGGTATTGTGTCAAATGCCTTTGCAAGGTCCAGATAGGCTGTGTGGACTACCTTTCCTTCATCTATGGCTTTGGTGACTGTTTCAAAGAAGTCAACCAGGTTCAAAAAGCAGGATCTGCCCTTGACAAAGCCGAACTGGGTAGGATCTAGTGTCTGTAGGACCCCAATGTCTTTGTTTATGAGCTCCATGATGATCCACTCCATAGCCTTGCAAAGTAAGCTAGTTAGGCTTATGGGCGATAGTTTCCAGGGTCCGTAGATGCTCCACCTTTGTGGAGTGGGACCACTGTTGCTGCACGCCATTCTGTGGGCACATATCCTGTAGTGAGGCTGAGATTGTATAGCTGGTTTATTTGTGGCATTAGTTCCTCTTGTAGTTCATGTAGGGCGCAACCTGCGCCACCATCTGGTGCCATGGAAGCAGTTTTTGCTTTGGAGGGCAGCCTTCACCTGAGCATCTGAGATGTTTAGGAGGCACCCCTCAGCCAGGATAGATATTTGCTCTTTTGGGCGCGAGGGGGTGGAGAAGTTCGCACTGAACCTGTCTGCCAGGATATTGGCGATGTCTGTGGGTTCAGTGTATTTTTTGTCGTTTAGAATCAACTCAGAACAAGTCTGGGAGTTGCATCCCAAGTTTCTAACATAACTGAAAAAAGCCTTATGATTGTCTTTGGTGTCCTGTGCAATTTTTCTCTCAAAGCTGGCCTTGGAGGATTTTATGAGGATTGTAATTTTTGCTAGTACTGATCAGAGATGCCTTCCTATTAGGGATTTTGCTCTATCATGTAGTAGCTTCCTCCTTCTGTTGTACAGTTTATTTATGGCAGGGTCCACCAGACTGGACGCCTGCCTTTGATGATCGGGTCTTGGTTTTGTTTGGGATAGCATGATCCATGCATTCCTGGAGATGTCTGTAGAATGCATTTATATAGGATTCTGCAGTTTGGGCTGTAGTTTCCACTGGCCCTGTGGCCTTGAAGGATTCCACTTCGGCTTTGAGAAGTGAGAAGGTCGCCTTTGAGAAGTTTTTCACTCTCGTTTTCTGGGCTGGGGTGGGGGATGTGGACATCCAGTGAAATTAATTTATGGTCTGATCTTACCAATGAGGGATATACTTCTGGTGTGGAGCATAGAGTCCCCATGTTAGTAATGATCAGGTCTAGTATGTTGTCCCTCTTGTGGGAGTGGTGACTAGTTGTTCCATAGCATTTGAGTTTATAATTTCCAGGAATCTTTGGGCTAAGGTGCTGGGGCTTGAGTAGTGCTTCCAGTCAATGTTTGGGTAGTTGAAGTCACCCAATATAATGGTGTTCGAGAGATCTTCATGTTCTCCAATGTTTTCAGGAAAGCCGAATGGGATTCCTGACTTTGAGAGGCTGGTCTGTAGGATGCTATAAACTGAAAAGCAGTCTTGCCCACTGTGAGTTGCACATGGATGGTCTCCGATGCGCAATGCCACTAACCTGGAGGTGTGGATATCCTTGATAAATATGGAAACTCCCCTCCTTTTGTGGTTCGGTCCGGGTTTGGGGCGAAAAGCATGATATGAGGTATAGCCTGGTAGTGCTGGGGTGCTCTCTGGAGCCTTGAACCAGGTTTCTGTCACTGCACAGATATCGATGTTCTCCATACTGAGGAGAGCTTCGAGTGCGTGCATCTTGAGGTTAAGACTTCTGGCGTTTAGCAGCATTACCCTTAGTTTCTTGTTCCTTGTGCTCTCTATGGGGGTGGGTTTGACTTTTGAGCCTTGCCTAAAAAAGGCACTATGGGAGAGCCTTTGCCAATATCTGAAAGCCCAGTGGTGACAGGTGCAAGCCGTCCCTAGCGAAGCAACATGGCTTGTCGAGCATGTCATCCCAGGCTGACAGACACTGGATCCCCTTTGAATGACACCAATATTTTAGCCAATTGTTAAAATTGATCATTTTGTCTTTGTGCTGTGGCATCATTCTAGGTGAGGGTAAGATGCTGCTCAAGGTCAGTGTCATACCAGCCTGGGCTACATGATCAGAGAGCTCCTCTATGTCCCTTTTCATGTAGTACAGGGAGGTACGTCTCAGGTCATTCACACCAGCATGTACAATGACTGAGTCATATTTGTATTTGCTTTGGAGTGACCTGAGTGCTTGCGTTATGTGGCGGATCCTAGCGCCCGACAGGCAGCTCACTGTGACCTTCTCTTTATTCAGCCTGGTGAGCGGGACGTCAGTGTGTCTGACAATAGAGTCACCAATAACAAGTGTATCAGGTGTGTTATTCAGCCATAAGGGCTGTGGCTGCTTGGCACACTGACTTTGTGGGTTATGTGTTGTGTGTGTTTTGTTTTGAGGTAGTTTGCTTGGATGTCTGCTTTGGAGGTCTCTGTTGCTTAGGTAGATTTTATTTAGAGCCTCGAGTATGTTTTTGTGTATTTATGTTTGGTGTTTATGTGTTTGTCGCTGATGTGGTGGGACTATGTGATACTGGAATTGTGTTGTGTGAGGTTACCTTCTCCTCCTGACTGGTTACACCAGTTTTGAGATGAGAGAGCTCAGCCTCCAGTTTGGCTAAATAGTTGCATCTCTCACATATATTTGAACCTGTTTGGAGGAGGAGAGGGTTGTCCGTGTACATGAGACAGTTGTAACATTGCCTCAAAATTCCCAGATTCACCAGCTGGACTGGAGAAACCATTGACTGAACTTTGGACATGCTAGAGTAATAGGGAAACTGAATTTAAGATGGACCAATAGAGGACAGGGTGATTGTAGAGATTATAAGAGTAAGTAGTGCTTATGGTTTAATAGTGCTAACTTGTAGGATTACTTAATTGGACCAGTGAAGGGCCTTAGAATGAGAATATGGTGTTTAAATTGAGAGGTAGAGCAGTTCTAAGGAAAAGTGAAGAGCAGACTTTGTGGAGCCAGGAATAGTTTAAACCCAATTAGGCTGCCCTTGTTGCGCTATGAAGAGGGTTTTAAGAGAGGAAGATGAAGGAGGTTTGGAATTGACCCAGAATGGCCAATAAAACTACAGTTTCAAGTCAGTAACCACTCCCACGGGCAGACAGGCTGCTCAATGTTTTCACTGCCACTGATCAACAGAGAGACTTTCCTTTAGCCCAAGCAAAAATGGCCTCACAGAAACTTACAAACAGTTCAAGAACAGCAAGCCTGTAAATGAACTTTTTAAATCTCAGAAAAGTGGGAAAAGCAAGATTTTTTTTGTTTTTCAGAGATAGCAGAGGTTAACAAGTATCAGCAAGTTATAACAGTGCAGTAAATGTCCCCACACAAGAGTGCTAGGCCAAAGACAGATAAAATGCAAGTTTTGAGAAAAAACGATTTTAAAAATAAGTGCAAACAGGAAATTCAGTAAACAGCTCTAGGTTGTGCTCTAAATACAGTTACTAATGCAGAAATCACATTTAACAAGCCAGAAAATGCTCAAAATAGGCGGCTATGCAGAAAAACTTAGCAAATAAACAGAGGAAAAATACTTAAAGTCTCAAAAGTGGCTCCTTTCTTCTCTCAGCGTTTTCTCCTCTTGGTGGGTGCTTCACCAACAGCCAACAAGCCTGAAAAGACGCCAAAACCACGAGGCAACCAGGTTTTAAGAGAGGAAGATGAAGGAGTTTTGGAATTGACCCAGAATGGCCAATAAAACTACAGTTTCAAGTCAGTAACCACTCCCACAGGGGCAGACAGGCTGCTCAATGTTTTTCACAGCCACTGATCAACAGAGAGACTTTCCTTTAGCACAAGCAAAAAAATGGCCTCACAGAAACTTACAAACAGTTCAAGAACAGCAAGCCTGTAAATGAACTATTTTAAATCTCAAAAAAGTGGAAAAAGCAAGATTTTTTGTTTTTGTTTTTCAGAGATAGCAGAGGTTAACAAGTATCAGCAAGTTATAACAGTGCAGTAAATGACCCCACACAAGAGTGCTAGGCCAAAGACAGATAAAATGCAAGTTTTGAGAAAAAAACGATTTTAAAAATAAGTGCAAACAGGAAATTCAGTAAACAGCTCTAGGTTGTGCTCTAAATACAGTTACTAATGCAGAAATCAAATTTAACAAGCCAGAAAATGCTCAAAATAGGCGGCTATGGTAATGAGGGATGTACTGGTTGTTTATGGACAATACATAGTGTAACATACCATCATATACACACTGACACACATAACAGTCAGACACACATCTGAGACACCTGGGCCTATCAGTAGTGACATACATCTGTACAGCATCCCACTGCTTTTTCAAAAATACACAACAGTTATGGTGGCCTGGCAGCAGTACATCTGACAAATATCTGGACATGACATCACACTGGGTAAGTACACTGAGCTGTTAGGCATGTCACAAAGCACTGTGCAAATTACAGGCAGACTGCCACAACACTGGCCTACATTTCTCATGGGGGAATACACATGTATCTGCAAATATAGCAGGCTCTACAGGCATGTCACAGCACAGAGTAACAGTCACCTGTGTGAAAGTGCATACCCACAACCAATGTGAACACAGCCACAGCCACATATGTTAAGCGTAATTAATATTACAGTATATGGACTGTCTGATCAACACCATCCTCATATGTGCCACTCATACACTAATCCTACATATACTGGGCCACTACACAGTGTAGTCTGATGCCTGACTGTGGTATGGGACATGTGTGTGTTTTGCCCTACAAACATGTAGTCCAATAGGGTACCATGTACTGAAGCAGCATGTAACATCAGATAGAACAGGACCAAGAACAATGACATCTACCACAGTATGTACACAGGCCAAGATACGTATTCACAATACACACACTGTCGACAATCACCATGAGTACACAGACCTCACTACTGTACACAGTATGACAGAATGTCCAGGTTTTGTCCTCAAATATAACCCCTACTATACATAACATGACTAGCAGTCTGATATCTCCCTGGCTTGTTATCAGGTATGATGTTAATAACTAATGGTGTACTGAACATATGCACCTCTTACTGCATGACATATGTACAAAGGTTGACGGGGTTGTGGCTGGAGGCACAAACACATAACCAATATTGACATGTTGCTGTGTTAACCTCATACATTTACATGGTGTAACATGGTTTGTTGTGACATATGTCCTATGAGGAATATGAAGTCAGTAACCCTCATGGCTGTCACCATGCACTGACCGCAATCCTCAGACTATGCTTCTGCAGTTCTAAGATAGGTAATCTGTGAGTAACACAAGACACATAAGACTCCAAACACTGGCCAGTCTGTAGATAACCCACCAGGTGGCAGTTTCCTCAACCACATAACACTGTCATGACAGGTATTAAATCATGTAATCCAGCCATATCCACACAAACCCTGTTAAACCAACATTACTTTAAATGCAGAAGAGCAAGACTTACATTTTGTAGTCATGTCTGGAACATCCCCCTCCTGTTTTCTGGCCTGTCTCCACAGTGTATGTTGTTAGAGGTATATCCCACTATCATCTGTGATGCTGTTTGCTAAACACCTACATGAAGTCCTGCTCGCAGTGAAGGAAAAGGGCCAAAACCCACATGATTTTCCTAGTTATAGGAGCGTGTTTCCATGCAATTAGCTATGGGAATGTTACCACAGCTGTTCCACATGCAATCAGCTAGTGGGAGGTTGCAATTCATGCACAGGCCATCAGCTGATCATGAGCATCACTTAAAACACACAAGCTGCTGCCTAAGCAAAGTAGGAGTACTTCTCCACATCCACCAGAGAGGGAGTGAGAGAGAAAGACAGAGACAAAGTAAGACTGGGAGGGGGAGGAGAGTAAAAGCTAAGCATGTTTGTGTCACACACTTACCAGTACAGGGTTTCAAACCCCATGCCTGACTATGTATTGATATTACATTTCTATGCAGTTATTGCATGCACCACACAGCTTACATGTTCAAAGGTATATTTGATGGTGAGTGACATCAGCAACAGTGATAAAGGAGGGATACGGTAGGTGTAGTACATGTGTCTGTCCACAAGAACAGGTGTCAAGGATGACACAGCCACACTCTCCCAGGGGCTCATACATATTATCACAATTGGAAGGGTCAGGATTAGAATTCCTAACTAACTAGTTTGCCACACTACAGTAATACACAGGTATCACATGCACCACTGAGGTTATCAGGCTGATATATGGACAAAGGTTATGTCAAGGTGTCTGACATCAGAAGGCATGCTTTAGTAGACCAATGGGAGGTGTAGTGAGTGTGAATGACATCCAAATCATTATACTCCACACACACAGACACAGGTTTGCCAGTACTGACATGCATGGGTGCATTGCTTCACATGTATGTAGTGGTTGACTGTGCCAGAAGGCTGTACAAGGCTAGGTAAAAGGTATACCTAGGTATCAGGCCACATGACAATGGTCTGCAGTGTGGCTCAGGGTTGTAGTCTCTTGATTGGCCCACACAGATGGATATTGTATTCACCATCCACTCATCTGGGTTACAATTGTGGGTGGCCAGTGCTCTCTAATGTTTGCCATGTATGTGTTCTATATTCCATAATATGGACGGTGTCTGGGATGTGCACACATCCCACATGCATGTTCTGTGACATGTGGAAGTGTACCTGGGGTGTCTGGGGCATGTTGTGTAGACAGATTGTTATCATCTGATGTGTCATTCCTGACCTCATGTGTTGAAAACTGGCAATGGAAACCAGGTTGACCCTGCACCTACATTGACAGCATAATACAGATATTCACTGGTGTCAGTGGCATCTGTTCATACAGGGCAATATGTATAAGGCAGGGTATTTCCTTTGTGGGTTACATTTGCTGACTCTACAGTTGTTGCAGGCGTCCAGTGGGGAACATAGCAAAGGACCACAGTATGCAATGATTTGCCTATTGTAGGGATGGGACAGGGTGCCATGTCCTCTGTAGTCCACTGCAATCACACAATGGTTACTATCTGTGGGCAATATGCAGGGAACTACCAACATAGTGGCTGTTGTGTAGCCAAGAGTGTTTGTGTATGAGACGTGGGTGGAGAGTGTCCTCTGGGTAATACAGGGGTTGCCTATATTGTTCCCCAATCCATGATGTCACATGTAGGGGTATGGGTTGTCTACACCAGCCTCTCTGCTGTTTGACATCTGTTTTCCTTGTAAGGTGGACATGGAGACATATAATAGGCCCACCATAAAAGAAATGTACAAAACCAGCTCCACAATGAGTCCTGTTATTACACACTCACTGCTACCACCACACAGAATACTAATGACAATCACACACACACACACACACACACACACACATACACACACACACACACACACACACACACACACACACACACACACACACACACACACACACACACACACACACACACACACACACTCTGAGTCACACAGTTGCCAAGTCTGGGATTAGAACTCCTACCTAAGTCATACGCCACACTACAACCTTATACAGTTATAGCATGCACCATGGAGCTTACTGGGCTACTCCTTCCCCAAAGGTGTATTTCAAAGTGAATGACATCAGCAGGCTTGCCATTGTAGGGCAATGGAAAGTGTAGTTCATAGTTTCACAGGTTTGTAGGTTGGTACTAGGCTATTGGCCCTAAGGCCTATACATGTCTAGCCATGACAATTCCCTGGCTATGTCTTCCCGCAATATTTACTTACCTGGACTTCTGTCTAGCAGGGTAAGTAACATGATCGCTGGGGTGAATTTCCTATTTCCCATCCAATCGTCAAGGTTACTTTTGAGGAGGGCCAAAGAGACACTCTGCTTGACATGTATGGGCAGTCTATTCTAGAGTCTGTGGAGTCTCTGGGTCAGGAACCCATCCCTCAAGCATGTTTTGTTCATTGTGATGACAAGGTTTTGATCCCTGGAGTGTGTGGCTCTGAGGGATTGGGATTTCTTTAAGTGTAGCATATCCAACAGCTCTGGGTTTGACATGGCATTGTATGTTAAGCAGAGATTGCCTCTGAGTAGACGATATGTGACAGAGTATAGCTCGATGATTTTCAGAAGGTCAGCATAGGTCATCTGGTTTAGGCCCGTGATTCTTTTAGTGAGGTATTTCTGCAGCCTTTCTAGTTGTTGCAGATATCTTGTGAGGTACATACCAAAGAGGGCATTGTATTCTGTACTGGTTCTACTGAGAGATGACTACAGTGGGACAATGGCCTCCTTTTTTCTGAATGAAAAGCCCTTAGTGATGAGATGTGCCACATAGGTGGATTTCCTGACTGTTGTGGCGATGTGGTTATCAAAGGTGAGACTACTGTCCACCTGTGTCCCTTAGTCTCTTATCACATTTTTGGTGTTTAGTGTACTGCCACCTATGTGGTACTTCATGGGTACATGTCGCTTCCCAAAGTGGATACCTATACAGTTCTTGGTATTGCACTTGAGGTCATGGCTCAGGCACCAAACATGTCTTTCTGTAAGGCCCTTTTGTAAAATATCCACATCATTTGGGGATTCAATATTGGCTCCCAGTTTACAGTCATCTGCGGCCTTTGTTAGCCAAAGTCCCTTAGTGTTGGACTGTCCTTCAGAGCAGTAGATGCCAAACAAGTGCAGTCCCAGGACTGAACCCTGAGGTACTCAAAATGTCACTTGTCTGGGCTGGATTTGGAGATGTCTACTTTTACAGTGTGGGGTTTGTCAGTACTGCAGTTGGTAACTCATCTGGTGATGTAGGGATTAATGGCCATCTTAGTACGTTTGTATATGATTCCAGACTGGGGGATGGTGTCAAAGGTCTTGGAGAGATCTGGATAGGCTGTGTGAACTACTTTACCCTCATCCACAGCTCTGGAGACTGATTCAAAGATGTCAATCAGGTTCAGGAGACATGATCGGCCCTTCACAAACCAACCTGGGTGGGGTCCAGTGTTTGCAGGTTGCCAATGTCTTTGTTTATAGGTTCCATGATAATACATTCCATGGCCTTGCGGATCAGGCATGTCATACTACTGGGGCAGTAGTTCCCAGGATTCAAGGTGGATCCCCCCTTGTGGGCTGTGATAACTTTAGCAGTGCGCCACTCAGTGGGCATGAAGCCTGAGGTGTGGCTATGGTAAGACATGGCACATAGGTGAGGTGCCAGTTCATTTTGTAGTTCATGTAGTACACACCCCAAGATGTTGTCTGGTCCCATGGATGCTGTTTTCTTAGCTCTGAGGAGTGTGTTTTTTACCTGTGCGGCCGTTATTACTGGAATCTGGCAATCTTTCGGTATTGAAATGGGGCCTTTAGGGGGTGGGAGGGGGTGCAGTTGGCACTGAATCAATCAGCCAGGATACTGGCAATATCCTTGGGATCCGTTTATCTAATGCCTTCCTGTTGTAGCTCAGGGCAGATCTGTGCATTGCCATTTAGATTCCTGACATAGCTATGGAACGGCTTGCAGTTGTCTTTGGAATCTTTGGCTATATTATGTTTGTAACTAGCTTTGGAGGATTTTATGAGGGATCTCAGCTTCTTACTGAGGCTGGTAAAGACATTTTTTGCATCCTGGGAATTTCCTCTTTTCTGCAACAGTTTCTTCCTTTTGTTGTAAAGTTGGTTTATGGCAGGGGACCACCACATTGGCTCCCTTTTCTTGGTGGGGAGCATCTTGGTTCTATTTGGGTTGGCATGATTCATGCACGAGTGGATGTGCTTGTACAGTGGTTAGTGTAGGATTCAGCAGTCAACCTTTCAGTTCCCGTCTGCATGGGTGTCATGACGTTTGTCACTTCTGATATGTGTAGCATGAAGTCAGCTTTGGAGATGTGTTTTGTGGAGATTTCCTTACTGGGATGAGGGTGAGGGATGTGGATGTTAAGGGTGATTAGCTTATGGGTAGACCTGACCACCGATGGGGTGACCATAGGTGTGGAGCATTGATTTCCCATGTTGGTAATGACCAGGTCTAGGATATTGCAGCCCCTGGTGGGACTATGGGTTACTTGATCCAGAACATTGGGTATTATGACTTCCAAGAACCATTGGGCACACATGTTGGTACACAAGTAGTTTTCCCAGTTAATGGCAGGGTAGTTGAAGTCACCCAGTACTAGGGTGTTTGGTTGTATCATAATATTTTCCAGTATGTTTAGAAATGTGTAGTGGGAATCTTAGGGCATGGTGGGGGATTTGTAGCAAGTTATGCAATTTGGATTGCAGTCTTACCTAGTGTTAGTTGCACTGGGAGAATTTCAGTTGCATTGTGTTGGGCAAGTAGGCTGGTGGTGTGAATATCCTTGGTGAATACGGACACTTCTCCACCTTTAGTGTTTTGGTCCTGGTTTGGTGGCCAGCATATGTGGTAAGAGCTGTACCTGGTATCGCATGGGTGCTCTCTGGAGCCTTGGATCAGGTCTCTGTTACTGCACATATATCAATGTTCTCCATTTTTAGGAGTGCCTAATGACTGTGAATGGCCACAAAAGCATTGACCCCTACACACACACACACACACACACACACACACACACACACACACACACACACACACACACACACACACAGATTCACAGTTGCAATGTCTGGGATTAGAACTCCTACCTAACTAGTACATCATACTACAGCATTACTCAATTATAGCACATGCCACAGAGCTTATTGGGCTACTTCTTTCCCAAAGGTGTATTTCACAGTGAATGACATAAGCAGCCTTGTCAAAGTAGGGCATCGGAAATTGTAGTGACTGTGAATGGCCTCACAAACATTGATCTCTACACAGACAAACACACACACAAAGTTTTACAGTTGCCATGTCTGGGGTTAGAACTCCTACCTAACTAGTACATCACACTATAGCATTACACAGTTATAGCATGTGCTACAGAGTTTACTGGACTACTCCTTCTCCAAAGGTGTATTTCAAAGTGAATGACATCAGCAGCCCTGCCAAAGTAGGGCAATGGAAATTGTAGTGACTGTGAATGGCCTCAAAAAATATTGATCCCTACTTAGACAAACACACATACCCAAAGTTTTACAGTTGCCATGTCTGGGATTAGAACTCCTACCTAACTAGTACATCACACTACAGCATTATGCAGTTACAGGAAGCACCACTGAGCTTATTGAGTTACTCCTTCTCCAAAGGTGTATTTCAAGGTGAATGACATCAGCTGGCTTGCCAAAGTAGAGCAATGGGAAATGTAGTGACTGTGAATGGCCACAAAAGCATTGATCCCTGCACACACAACCAACCACACACACACACAGTCTCACAGTTGCCATGTCTGGGATTAGAATTCCTACCTAACTAGTACATCCCACTATACCATTACGCAGTTATAGCACATGCCACAGAGCTTATAGGGCTACTCCTTCACCAAATGTGTATTTCAAGGTGAATGACATCAGCAGGCTTGCCAAAGTAGGGCAATGGGGAGTGCAGTGTGTGTGCATGGGCCATAAACCATTCATCTGGAAACAGACACACAACACTCAGGCACACATAGGTTTAAATTTAACAGGTACATGGTTACAACTGCTAGATGAATAATGACTTGTACAGTCATATTACACAGTTATCACAAGCACCACAGACACTATAGTGCTGAGGGATACCAGAGGTAAATGTCTACAGTGATTGACATTTGCAAATCATGTGGTTTTAGCCAACTGGATGTGTGCTGGGTGGGACAGGCCTCATGATGGGATGCTCTTTGTCACTGTCTGTCACTCTCTTTCACACATCTATGTATGTGTAAGTTTGGCCTATTATAGTGTGTTGTCCTTGAATATATGTGTGTATTCCTATCCAATGTGTGTTTAAAGCATGACTGGTGTGCAATGTGGAGTGCGTGCGCACACATCTGTGAATGTCAGATATGTATAGTCCACTGTTGTTGCCAGACATAGGCTTCATAAGTGTGGGAGCATGCCCAGTATGACCTTCTGTACTGAATGTGTGAATCCATTCCAGGTAGATTGTAACCCAGTGCAGCATTTTGTGTTCTACACCTACAGCTGGCAGCCTGTTTATGTGGGATATCTGTAGATCGGTTGACAATATGGGATCAAAATGGGCAAAGGATAGTGGGTTACTATAGGTAATTGTGTCTGTGCTGCTTCTGCTACATGGTTTTGGTGTTAGCAGAGATATTCAGACATATGTATTGTCTTACACTGTGATGTTTTATGTCATCAACTACTGTCAGGTATACATATTTGCTTGCAGTAAATACCTGGAGAACACAGGGTGAATGAAGCTGTGTCCAGTATTGTGGTTTGCAGCCGACATATTCTTGCAGTCATACCATTCTGGAGGAGAAGCTGCAGACACTCTTGGTAAAGTGGTGGCTGCGGATCCCATGCTTGTACATCCATCAACATGACAGTATGGCCATATCCTGCTGTGGCCATTCCTCACAGCTGTACAGATTCACACAGGTTACCCAGAGGCAGGGGTCTTATTTCTGGTCATTACCCCTTTACATTGTGGTTTACAAGCAAGTTTGTAGCCAGCCATTCCTGTGTTTACAGGCAGGGATAGTATGTGCACATGGCTGGGTTTTAGACTTCACACACTCCATGGTGTCCATGCTCCTACCTCCCCCTCCTTTATTCTATCCTCTTCCAAACATTATGCAAACATTATCTGATAAGTTCCCTATAGTTATTACTTCATCCCAGCAGTATTTTGGGGTTGGTCCACAGTTCACGTAGTAGGACATGGCGGACATGTTACTGGGATTTGTCGAGATTGCCT
Source organism: Protopterus annectens (assembly GCF_019279795.1). Classification (NCBI taxonomy): domain Eukaryota; kingdom Metazoa; phylum Chordata; order Ceratodontiformes; family Protopteridae; genus Protopterus; species Protopterus annectens. Next base: position 1,823,399,585 of record NC_056731.1, on the reverse strand, counting down.
TGCATTTGGGTTCTGTGGACTGTGTTATGTTGTTACTTGGGAGTCCATGACATAACATACATTGGCAGTACGGGTGAGACACAGGCCTTTGACAAAGGACTGTAGGGCATTTGGTAGTGATGCAGGCCATCTGTAGCAGGCCGTTGCATTGTGTCACTCCTACAGTCCCAGACTGCAAGCAACTATATTGCCCTGGGGTGACAGGGTAGGTGTGCAAGGTGTTAATGTCAATAGTTTCTGTCATTATTGATCCAGTGTTGTGGATGCTGGCAGGGTGCTGCTTACAGCTAGGGACACACCTGCATGGGACACCTCTTCAGCATGCTGCATTCTGTGGCTATTTCCATACAGAGGTGGGGGTCATACTGTACTCATTCCCAACAGCAGGGATAAGACCTGTGAGGTACCTGTGGGTGATGGTGGGGTGAGCTGGGTGCATGTGTGCTATGGAAGCTACTTGCAGCTGACTCACAGATATATGTGGGGCATTCCACTTGTGCTGGCTTGTGCAGGGACATCAGCAGTTTCTCAGTATTTTATACCTGTGACCTTTGTGGTCTGCCAGTGTTTGGCCAGATGACATCGGTATTCCATGCTACAAACCCAACTAATGTGCTGCTAACCTGTATGGACAATTCCAAAGGTGTGTCCATTAGACAGTAACATTTTATACACTGTCTGTCTAGGGTACTTCCACCTGTGTACTGTTTGTATGTCTGAGCCCACATTCATGCCATGTCCACCTTTCAGATGGTGACAGATATTACATCCAAACAATTACTATGGCTTACTGCTGGAATGTGTCTTGCTGGGATGCATTGTGTATGGTGCTGCAGTTGTGAGAATGTGGCCCTATCATCAGCAGTACTGGACAATGGCCACCAGGACAAAACCCACCATGCCTACATGCTGACCACTCTCACACAATATACAACACACACCAACCTAACACACATAGCCCTGCATATTGTACATGTGCTACAATCTATCCTGATACTTTGGCCAGCTCAGGTAATCTGTGCTCCACTGTTATTATACCTACACATACATGTTACTACATTTCTACATAGGATTGTGGGGGGGGGGGCACACCTGACAACTGTACACATTTGCTATGACTGTACTGGTATTTCAGGTACTCCATTCCATTCTGTATTCTGACCTATCATGCAGACGAGAGGCATATCACTGTACTACAGCTCTTAGGTTTTATTGACCTACATTTCAGTTTCAGACTTCTTACCCTTCAGAACTAACATCCCACTGCCTGACCTGTTGTAGTCTGTCTGTGCAGGTCTGGAGGAGGGCTGTTCTCCATAGCCATCAATCAGAGGCCTTAGCATAGCCTTTCTTTGTGTTTGTCTATGCCTGTCCTGCTGGCTGAGACTGTTGTTGGGTATGTGAGTCTCCCTGACTGGCATGTGTGTGTCCTATGGACACACATTTGGCCCACCACATTTCCTGCAGTGGGTTTTGTCACCTTGTCTAGTACTGGCTACTATGGTGACACCAGTATTTGTTACAGATTTCATGCTGCCATTATAGGTGTCTACTATCTGTTGGCATTCCATTCCGCCACCTGATTCCCTTGCATGCTCACATCCATACCATAGATACAGGTAACAAAACATACTACTCCATTCAGCAACTGATAGGGCTAGCGACTTGCCTTGTGGCTGTGCCAGTATTGAGGGTGGTGCTGGAGGACTGACTATATTAGATGCAGGTAGTACACTCCCCATACATGGTTAAGCACAGGTAGTGTCATGTTTGGCAACCCTTTTACTGTATGTGTGAGTCAGAGAGAGGTGTCATTCTCTGGGTTCCTACTGTGTCAGTGTATGTGCTATGTGTTGTCTCTTTGCCAAGGCCTGGGCATACTGGCCATGCCTCCTTCTGCCTACTGGGGCAAGCCCAGGTTGTTCCTCCTCTGACTCACTCTGTGTTTGTGCAGGCCTTGGCAATGGTGGGGGGGGGGGGCTGTGTGGCCCTGCCCCATGCTGTTCCTACTTCAGCTATTTCCGCAGGATCATATTGTGTAGCATGGCACATACTATGACAATTTGTGTACATGTAGCTGGTGACTACTGCAAGGCTCCACTGGATATGTCCAGGCACCGGAACTGTGACTTGAGCATCCCAAACACACAGTCTATTATGATTCTGGTCTGTGCATGTGCCTCATTATGGAATTCTTGTTCGGGTGTGTGTGCATTTCTGATGGGTGTCATCAGCCATGGCTCCAGTGCATAACCAGCATCCCCCACTAGGTGGTCATAAGGGAGGTCCCCACTGGCAAATCTGTGGTATAGCTGCATCATATGCCAGATGTGGGAGTCGAGATAGCTTCCAGGGCAGCCAGCACACACATTCATCACACACAACCTGGAAGTTGATGGCAGGGAAGCCCTTGCGCTTGATGTAGACTCTAACCCACTCACCGGGTGGTGCTTTGATGTGTATGTGCGTGCAGTCTATAGCACCCACTACTTCAGGGTATTCTCCTATTTGGTGGAATAGACACATATTTCTGGTCAATGCCTCATGGGTGTTGTGGAAATATACGTGCTCAACGGCATGTGCTGACATGGCATCCAGGAACTGGTCGAGTACCCTGGATGCTGATGCCTGTAAGATCCCCATGATATCCCCAATTAGCCTTTGGAAGGTACCTGTGGCCAGTATTCTTAAGCCTACACATGCCTTGGTATCCACTGATATGGGTTTCCCTCTGTTGGTTCTGTGTATGAGGCGTGGCCAACACAGCTCAACAATTTGCCGTAGGAGGTCCCTGTCCACCCTATAGCGCTCCACTATCTCCAGCACATGTAGCTGCTGGTAGGTTACCCTGGGTCTGTACACTCTTCTCCTTCTCCTCACTGTGGGTTGGTCATCAGCATTTTCATCCTTACCACCCTCAGCCTTTTCCACATGTTGATTTATGAGAGCTAATGCAGCCCCTATCATTTTGTTGCTTTTGTTAGGTAAAATGTCCCCAATTGTGTACACCGGTGGTGTAGAGTTTGTGGGAAAAATCAAAGGGAAATGTGCTTGCATAGTAGTGTGCCGGGCTGGGCTGCTGCCTGTGTAATTGGCTGATTCTGATACATTTCACCTGCCAGCTATTCTAGTTCTCCTTGATTACCTTCCTACTGCTGTTTTCCCTTCCCATTGTCTTCCTGTTTAAGCCCTGATGTGTGTCGCACAAGCACAGTGCTCAGATGTGCACAAAGCTGCTCTTTCCTGGTTTATTTCTTTTCGTTTAAAACCCGGTGCACAGTGCGCACACCCGTTTAGGCAATGTAGAGTGCTTGGCAGCTTCAGACACACCCCCTTGCTTGGCTCTGCTAAGCTAAGTGCAAACCCAAGTCACAGGGCTCCAATAAGCTTACAGTATGCCTGACACACTCTTCTATGATGTCAGCTAGCTCTTAGGCTTGCACCATGGTCTTCCTGCACCTACACGGTTCGGTACTGGCTAGCCATGAGGAGAAATCTGGGATTCAGTATCATTCCCCTCATTTGCATAGGATTGCCTGCTATTGCCTAGTTACAAGTTCACACTGCGCCTTCTCCCTTAGCAGCCACTATTCACTGGCCTTGTTGTCTTCTGCCTGCCGTTGACTTTAATGGCAAAAGTGTGATTTTGCAGGGAAAGCTTTTTTTTCAGGGTTTTTCTGTTATTTTCTGTCTGATCCCGTTTGCGCGCCACTGCCCTATTCTTAAACGGCCAAAATCGGCCAAAAAAATAAAAGTTATTTTTTTTAATTTTTTGCAACTGCTTTCTATGCCAATGGCCATATAATTGACCATTGGCGTGCTTTACACATTATATACACCCTTTATTTGGAGCTGTCATGGCTCCGTTTTGTAGTTTGCAGAAATGTACTCGGTTACTAACCGAGTACAATTCTGCATGTTACACTAGTCCTGCATGGCAAGCTGGCAGCTTCCTGGATTGCAAATTCACCTCATTTGCATGGTATTCACCTGCAAATGGGGTAATTTGCATACAGGAGCTGTGTCCATGCAGGGATAGTGCAGGAGTGCTCGTGCACGTCCAGTGAGCTTGTTCCTGGATCTCTTGGCAACCATATTGCCTCCAGAAGCTCCTGCACTATTCCTGCACATCATGCAGAGCTTGCTGAATCCTGGGGTGTTTATTTCCTCTTCCATTAATACAGTGAATGGCATGTTGTCAGTGAAATCAGTGCTCTTCAAGGTGATATAGACATTAAAAAGGGACACTTCTATATTTTCACAGCTATCATTGACTTCAGTAAAATGGTATAGTGCCAATAAATTCTTTATTGGCAAGAACACTACTTTTGAGAAATATGTCCAACCACCCATTTCAGGCACAAAATTCACTAAGGAAATGAAATGGTTTAAAACAGAGTTTGTTTCTTTTCAGCAATCAGTTCACTTCAGCTAGATAACATTAAATAAGTTATTTTATCTTTGTAAATAATCAAAACTAGAATTATTGGTGGTAGTCTTGGACCCCTGCCTTTAGAATGATATTTTTATGCTATGGGGTGGAGTTGTATACACTCTGGTTAAGTTTTAACATTTTTTGATCAGCTTAAATACATTTTTATAGTTTATGATGGAATAGCCTTGGTCTGAAATAAATTTCCTAGATGTTGCTGCATTCAAAAATTTTGATGGAAGTGAAACAACTACTCTGTATAGGACACCTTTTAAAGCTTATACATGTCCAGGCTTCATTTGTAATAATTTACTGCACAGACAGTTAAGTAGAGCCATGAGGTTAACTACTACTGATGAGACATTTGCTTGTAATTTAAATATAATGTTCACCTGGTTTGCAGCAAGGTGCTAGTCTATACCTGAAATTAATGATGCACGAAGAGGAGTAACATAATACAAGATGGCAAAAATACATGTCAACCCATTCTTCGTATCCCAATGATTTACACTGCAGATGTCATGGCCATTTGTAATATCATAAAGAATAATTGTGACATAATGCACAGTAATTCTAATAACTGTAGGTGACAGATCAAAGTTCACCTTTAAACATCTGCAGAATCTGAAACATTGCTTATATGACTGTTCCTTTCCCTTTGTAGGTGAAAAAAAGAATCAGAAAAAAAACACCTGTCAATGTAGCAAGCATATTCTATCAGTCAACTACTTTAATGAAGGCATTGTAAATGTAATTTTTATGCAAAGAATTTGAGTATTAATGTAATATGTGTACCTTTGAGCAAGGTATACATTTGTGTTTATCTTGGTAAAACAAAATGGTTTAAAGAAAAAATTTTACAACATTTATATAGTGTTATCCTTTGTGGACTGGGTTAGACTATTTGGTAAATGACCTATTTATGGGTGAGACCTAAGGTGGCATTTATACTTCTAGGGGAAATCTGGTCAGGGCATCACTGAACTTCCACTACTCTTTTCAGTAGGTGCCATTGCATCTTTTACATCCACCTGAGATACCATCTAAGGCAGATAGGTTCATAGGTGTTTACTAGGCTAATGACCACAAGGACCGTTTTAAGCCTAGCCATGCATCCCAAATCTCTCACGAGTTCTGATACCCTTGATAAATGTAAGCATGGGCCTGGGAGATGAATCATTTACAGGTTACCTGTTTTCATCAGAGTCATAGGTGCCAAACCAGGGATGAATTTCCCATTTCCCATCCAATTGTCCGAGTTGCACTTGAGTTGTATTAGGGAGGAACTCTGCTTCACATTGATGGGGAGCCTGTTCCATAGATGGGGTAGTTTCTGTGATACATACCTATCTCTCCAGCAGGTCTTATTTATATCACAGACAAGGTTTAAGTCTATAGAATGGATAATTCTGGTACTGTTTATTTTGTGGATATGCAAGAGGTCCAGCAGAGTGGGGTCTGACAATGCCCTGTATGCCAGGCATAGATCTCCCCTCAAAAGCCTGTAGGAGACAGAATACAGGGATAGGGCCTTGAGGTGGTCTGCATAGGACATATTGCTTATGCCCTGTATTCTTTTAGTGATGAACCTCTATGGATGTTCCAGTTGTTGGTTATGCCTGGATAGGTACATACCAAAGGGGGCATTGTACTCAATGATAGGTCTGATGAATGTTGAATACAGTGGAGCAATGACTTCCTTGAACTTAGATGCCATATCTTTCTTTATAAGTTATGCAACATAGAATGCTGGCCTCACCACTGTAGACATGTGATGATCAAAGGCTAGATTATTATCTATGTGTGTGTCCCTATGTTCCTGACTGCTGGGTCAACTCTAAAAGGTGTGTTGTGAATATGATAGTTACCAGGGATGGATGGCTTCCCAAAGGATACTATTATGCATTTCTAGGCATTTAGTTTTAGTCCATGACTCTGGCACCAGTTGTTTGTCTGTATCTCCTGGAGAACATTTGTGTCAGTGTGAGATTTAATGACAGCTCCTAATTTGCAATCATCTGCAAATTTAGTCAGCCAGAGACCACTGACATTGGCCTTGACTTCTGAGAAGTGAATGCTAAAAAGGAGTGGTCCAAGGACCGATCCCTGAGGGACTCACTTGTGACTGTCCTCTTTGTAGAGGTGGACTCCCCAATTCTAACTTTCTAGGTCCTGTCTGTGAGCCAGTTGGCTATCCACTGGGTGACATATGGTTTTTTACCTAACCCCTGAGTTTGTCAATAATGCCCAAGAGGGGTATTGTGTCAAATGCTTTGGCCAGGTCAAGGTAGGCCGTGTGAATGATGTTGCCCTCATCCATTGCTTTGGTGACTTTCTCAAAGACATCCACCTGGTTGAATAGGCATGATCTGCCCTTTACAAAACCAAACTGGGTTGGGTCCAGTGTCTGGAGGCTTACTATATCTGTATTGATCATCTCCATGATAATTCTTTCCATGGCTTTACATATAAGACTAGTAAGACTGATGGGTCTGTAGTTTCCAGGGTCTGTAGATGCTCCACCTTTGTGCAGAGGGATGACTGTTGCCTTTCTCCATTCATGAGGCATGAAGCCTGATTGGGGGCTACAGTTAAACAGCAATTGCAGAGGCCCTGATTGGGCATGTTTCATGTTATTTAGAAAGCTTCCTTGGATATTGTCTGGGCCCATTTATGCAGTGCTCTTGGTTTTAGAGAGAGCATCATATTTGATGATATTTCCTGAGGGAAGATTGAGGGAGAGAGGGGAGTAAAGTTGGAGATGAATTTATCAGCCAGGAGGTTTACTATTTCTTCATGCTCAGTATAGATAACTCCATTTACAATGAGCTCCACACACAATTGTATATTGCCTTTAAGGCTGCGGACATAGCTAAAGACTGCTTTGTGGTTATCCTTGGCCTAAGAGGTCAAACTTACCTCAAATGTGGCCTTGTTAGACTTTATTTATCCTCTGAGTTGTTTGTTTAGTTTAGAGTGCTTTTATCCTGCTGCTTGCTGCACTTCCTAATTTTTGCCATGATTTTCTTCCTCCTGTTATACATCCGATTGATTTTGTGATTCCATCAGGGTGGCATGTTTTTTGAGTTAGTTCTGTACTTCTTCCTGGTGGGTACAGATTCCTCTACACAGCTATTAACATGCTTGTATAGGGTTTCTGTGAACAGTTCTACATAGGCAGAAGTGTGCTCAGAGTTTATAGGGGCTTGAAATTTTGCTAGGTTCTCACTTAACAGCAGGAGGTGGCCTCTGTTTAACATCTCATCAGAAGGATGGCATACTCAGGGATACAGTACCCCTTATGCTGTACTGCAGTGGCATACTTAAAAAGAGTTAATATTAGTATTTGTCTGCATACATCTATTGTCTTTACTGAGTTGCGTTATTTTACCTGTGTTTTAAACCACTGCATTATTTTCAACTGTTTGTATAGATATAAACTGCAAACACCAAAAAGCTTCCACAAACCAAAAACAGGGTAAGGAACATCAAACTCGAGCCTCGAGAAAAGTCCACAGGCTTATTGAACCAAACTGCTAAAATAAAGACAGTGATACTCCACTTAAAACCACTGCAAACAAAGGGTATGTAAAGCGCTTTTCGTCGGTTAATACCGAACTTCATCAGACAACTTTCAAAGTAAACTGCCTAGTGCTGAGGTTAAAATAACCTCTCCTTTTTAAATGCACCTATCAGAGAGCTTATTGCCAGTACATCATTTAGTGAAGATACATAGTGTCAATTTAAAGTTGTACTATGTTTGACATCAAAACAACATCATCTCAAAATTGCTGTCTTCATAAATGTTGTTTTCCCAAAATAATAAAAAGTAAAAGTAAATAATAAGCAGTAAGTAAAAAATAATAAGTAATAAATAAAAATAAAATGAAAATAATGTGTAGAAAGAAAAGTAAAATTAATTTTCTTTCCTTTAACATTTTCACATCAGAAAGAGTTAAAACAAGTAACTGTCTAAACACAATGTGAGACCCAATTCTTCTAGTTTTTCACATTATAACAGTACTTTAAACCAAGTAAGCATCGTATTGTAATGTTTTCTTGTCTTCTGTAAACAAGTCTCAGTCGGGTAAGAGTTTTTAAAAGTTTTCATTAGTGTTGTTATTAGTATAGTAAGTTAGCATCAGTAAAGTAAAGAAAACACACCTTGTTAGCCCGATTTAACTATTTGTCAGTAGCATCTCGCCACCCCAATAGGAATGCTCAAGTAGTGTGGACCTAACTGTACATGGTGGACTCCTTTCCCCTCACTAACTTATTCCGTCAAGAGTAACTAGACAGTGCAGGTCTAATTTAATCTACGCCACTCACAACCTAAACATTTGTTTAGCCGACAAGAGTTTTGTGTCAACCCTTATGTCATCCCAATGGGCTAAGACCATTTTGTCAATGGAAGGTACACTGTAGTCGAAACCTCTCACTTATAGTGCTGTATTAGCCTAGTAGGTGTTCACCTCACCTTTAAGTTTTGAATAGGTGTTTCCCTGGTCACCTAAGGAGACTTTTTAGTTTCAAAATGCATGCAATCGAACAGGAGTCATTGACTCCCGGTTCGGTGCTTGCATTGAGCCTAATCTGCCAGTTTAATTCACTCTTCTCCAAGAGTAACTGAATCAAACTGGTGTTTACCTGTCCAGGTCCAAACGCCCGCGGTCCATACTTGAAATGACCTTGAATTTTTCTCCTTATTCTTTCTCCTAATGGCATAACCGTGTTTGTAAAGTCTCTCCTCTAATTCTAAACTTACTATCTCCATCAATGTGGGTACATTGTCTACATGATCCACATGGGTGTGTACCTCCAGATCGACTCCCTCAGTATGTGTTCTTTAATATTTGTTCCACGCCTAAAACAAATAAGAGGGTTTTCACCTATCCTCTGGGAAATATCCCTATCCAATGCCAAATTACCAGCATTTTCTAATAGCCATTTGGATCTCCGAGGCCACTGGCACTTATCATTCCCATGTAAGGTCCCACTACTTGTCAATGTGTTCACTCCTTGATGCAAATATATTGTTTAGGAAGCCTTTAGGGTAACCTCTGTGTTTGAACATACTATATAAGTCACATTCCGTCACAAAGTCTTCATCTAAAGTTGTCATGCTGGCCTTTTACAACTGATTTTTTCTGATGTAACGGGTGTTCACTAGTGAAATGTAGAAAGGTGTTAGAATAAGTGGGTTTTCTATAAATTTTAGCTGTGTATCTCCCCTTCAGTAAGTCTTTACTTAGACAAATATCTAGGAAATTGATTGAATGAGTCTGGAAGTTCTGGGTGAATTTCAAAAACGTGGTGGTTTGGTTTAAGAAGTCAACAAATGTCTCAGCACAGTGTCTATCTCCCACCAGGATGATAAAGATATCATCCAAGTACCTCTTATAGGCTATAACATGTTCAAATTGTTGGCTAATGAAAACAAACCTGGTCTCCCAGTGAGCCATGACTAAGTTGGCAAAACTCACTGGTGACCCCATCGCTACCCCTATCTTTTGCAAGTACACTTTGTCCAAGTAATTATTTTTCAAGACAATGTCAAGGAGCTGTTCAATCAAAAGGCATTCATTCTCAGGTGCCCCTCTGTCCCTTATATGTTCAACCACCCATTCTACCCCGTGGTATACTGGAGTACAAGTCACAGACATCTACTGTGAGAAAGTTACCCTCTTCTGTAAAGGCAATGAGTTAATTTCATGAATCCTTGCATATTCTTTTCATTTTTTATTTTTATTTATTACTTATTATTTTTTACTTACTGCTTATTATTTACTTTTTACTTTTTATTATTTTTTTGTTACTGACGTGTGCCTTGTGGGAAAACAACATTTATGAAGACAGCAATTTTGAGATGATGTTGTTTTGATGTCAAGTGATGAATGTACAACTTTAAATTGACACTATGTATCTTCACTAAATGATGTACTGACAATAAGCTCTCTGATAGGTGCATTTAAAATGGAGAGGTTATTTTAACCTCAGCACTAGGCAGTTTACTTTGAAAGTTGTCTGATGAAGTTCGGGTATTAACCCGAGCAGAAATACTCTTGGTTTGCAGTGGTTTTAAGTGGAGTATCACTGTCTTTATTTTATAAACCTGTGGACTTTTCTCGAGGCTTGAGTTTGATGTTCCTTACCCTGTTTGTATAGATATACTTTGTTTATGCTATTTGATTATGTTTTTATCTTTACCCAGGCACAGATTGGAATATGTCCTCTTGGATCAGTGTTCTATCCCCAGCTAGCATAAATAAATCAATAAATAAGCAAGCAAACAAATAAATAAATAAATGGGGAAATAATAATAACAGTGTTCTGGCATAGCATCATATGGAAAATAGCCCATCACATATTTTATCTTCCTTAGCCGGGGGGGGTGGGGGTTCTGTATTTTTGAATATGCATGGTGGTGATATGATTAATAAGACAGCATATATAGAGGATACATAAATTACCATTTGCAATGCAAACATTTATCCAGGCATGTAGCTTGAAGCCTATTTTAAAAGCCAGCAGTCTTAAGTAATAATTGTTTTAATAAACATGTATTAGTGAGAATAAGTATTTACATTATTTATTTGCCCTGTTTTTAAAATTTGATAAAGCATTGTAAAATGTTAAAGCTTATGTTGTCCATGTTCTGTGTATTTTAATAAACTTTGCATGTGGTTCTGGATACCCTATTTATTTATTTATTTATGTATTTATTTATTTATTTATTTATTATTTGTTTATGTGTAGTATTTGTTGACATTGTCTGTATTTCCCCATAAACTAGATTTTTACCAGTGCGTGTCTGTAATGCTAGCACTGGTGTTGGATATATGTGAAAAGTGTGCCTAAGCGATCAAGAATCTAAAGATTTAGTACAAGCAATTACATAGTGTCATTTATGTAGTCACATATGGACATATTTCAATGAATGTTTGTGCTGAATTACAATTTATTGATTACCCTAGGACCCCAGAATTAATTATTGAGTAATCAATTATCATTTTCTTTACCACAATGGATAAGCACACCCTGAAATATATGGTAACTGCCATTCTAATGGTGAGACACATAAGATGTAAAATAACCACAAGCTGATGGAATTGTTGTTGTCATTAGGCTTTTCCCGGTTAGGAGTCGCCACAGCAGAACTCCGGTCTGCTAATGATTGGCAGTAATTTTGACGAACGCCGAGGTGCCAGCTCGACTTTCAACCTTCAACGAAGGCACGCCCATTTGACAAGCTGATGAAATTAGTATTAATTATCTAGTTTAAGCTTGTTTGTATTTGAATATGTTATAACAGTAATTACAGTGGGCACAGCTGATAACATTTAGTGGAACTGAATATTCTGAGGTCACACAAATAAGAGGGAGTAAGTGGAAAACAAAACTAAAACTCACTTCCTTCCTCTTTACTGAAATGACAATGCAATTAATACACAAACTAGGCAGTTCTTATGTAATGAAATGTCGACTACAGGACATTTTTGACCTTCCTGTTTTGACTATCTGAGACTCATTGCTTCAGTCTGTGATAAAGCATGTTTACTGCTAGAATTTAGTCTGCAGAATTCTGTATTAGATTTCTTTCGCTGGAAGTCTGTGTTTAGAAATTTCTCTGTAGAGTTATTTCACAAGAGTTCTATGTGTGGAATTCTGTGTTTTAAATGCTATCTATAGAGTAACTTATCCAGAATGTTATGTGTATTATCTGTAGAGTTCTATCAGCAATTTTTTTTGTTTACAATTCTGTTACTAAAAACTGCATCTATAAAATTCGGTGTTTAGGATGCATCTGTTGAATTCTGTCTATAAATGTCTGTCTTTAGATTTCTTTATGTAAAATTTTGTGTTTAAATTGTGTTGGTAGAATTCTACCTTAGGAATTCTAGGAAGTGGCCAGAAAGATTCACAATGCCACAATACCACTCTAAATTGAACAGATGTATTGTAATATGGCCTTTTGATGCTTAGCTATGTAGTAGGTAGATGTATTGTAATATGGCCTTTTGATGCTTAGCTATGTAGTAGGTACAGCATGAGGCCAACACATTCGGAAAATGACTGCATATTGAAATATTGCAGTAGTAGTAGTAATGGCAATGCCAGCTGTTGATCTACTAAACTGGCCTTGCTAAGTGTGGTCACAAAAATCACAAAAAACACTTTTAGTTTTATTTTTTTATCTTAAAATAGTTAAGACTGACATTTTCCTTATTTTTCCAGTTTATTGTTCGTAACACCAATCCTGTTCACTTCCTACCCCATTATGGCTTCTTAAAAGCATGTCTTCAGCTCATCTTTCAGTTTAATTTAAGAGATGAGTCCCTGGCATTGCTCCAAACTATTGGCAGACTTCTGATTGGGGGGCTGGCTGTAGTAGGAATGGCAGTGCAAGCTGGTTAGTATATTTGATATCAGCACCCCCCCCCCACTAACAGCAGCAACATTTTAAAATAAAGGTTTGATTTTAGTATCGGCAGTTTTATTGTAGTTGTTGGACTTGCATTTGATTTTTTCAGTATTACTGGTGTTTAGCATCTGAAAAGGAAAGTTTTGCAGTATTTACTTGTTTCTTTTTACCAGTTGCTGAGATTGGACAGAGAGCCTGGAGCTTCATGCCTCCTAGAGAAAGAAGATAAATTCTCCAGAGTCAAGAAACCTGGGTGGATGTGAGACTGTGATGGCTTAGGGTAAGGTAAAATAAATAAACATATAACTTAAAAGTAAACAAACAGCCCTCAAACTCCTATTGCATATAGTGCATGCTGCATACAGAATATGAAATACTGCAACAGCAGAATGCATCTTTTAGTGTTAAATTAGCCACTGCAGTCACTTTTCAGTTCATAGACATTTTCAACAGTGGAAGCTCTGCTATTCATATATCTCAACTATTTGTGATTTTGGCTCAAAATGTAATTCTTTCCTCTCAAACCCTCCTAAAACTGACAATTTTGGATGAAAAGGTCGAAGATTACTGTTACAGTTAATAAATAATTACTATAATTAGAGTTACAGACTTCTTCTACTTCAAAGAATGTGTGTTCATTTGCAGTTTCTAACTCTCAATGTCACAAGCTAACACAATATTTTAAAATATACCCTGATTATTTCTGCATTAGACCCTGATTCTGAAGGTAAGTAGCTGATAGCTGACTTGCCGGGGGTAAGGGTGAGATGATAATTGCCCTGCAGGTTGTAGACTTGCTAGGACCTAGTAAGTACAGTCTTTTTTTTCTTTTACAGTTAAAGAACTAAAAATTAATTTTTTTTGGCTATTGTTGCTGGAAAAATGGGCAATCTGCTGGTAGACCAGTACCAAACTGAGTTGGGTACTATTAATGTAAATGAAATGTGGAGAATGTAAAGATGTGTGCTTGATTTTGACATAAAGAAATGACTACACTTGTTATAGTTCATGTTCTGGTACATTTTGGTTTCCTGAATAGTAAGTGCTGTTTACTTGAAAATGGTGTTTTTGTTGATCTGTGAATGTCTGGCTATGGGGTCTAGTTTGAAGATCTGTACTGAACTACATTAAAATTCCCTTAGTTAAAAAAAAATTCTGTTTGCCATAGCAAACAAATGTGAATATATTCACAAGCTGTCCCAACATGAACTTTGGGAAAGTTGGCTTACTGTTGCTGCACTGTTAAGTGATGTCCTGTTCAAAATAACTGTATCTGTGCCCAGTGGAGAAGACTTATTAGTGTACAAATTAGAGAATAGCACCTATAGATATTTATGACGTGTAGTGGCCAGCACACACCAGGCTCCTACAAATCTGACACATCGTTCTGGATACTGCAATACTGTCCTCTATAGCCAGGGCTGCCACCACCACTAGATGAGTCTACTCCCAAAGTCATGGATGACACTTATCTGCCTCCACCATAGACATGCTCTACCAGACCATTCACTCTGGATTCAACAGTTCCATGCCATCCCTATCACATATTGCCTTAATGAATGCAACACCTCTCAGTGGCTATCCACATGGTTGATGACACCATCCATGTATTGCATCCCTACAGGGGACAGTAAAATGGATCCTGCGTGTGCTTTTGAAATGCCATACCATTCTCTGTACTGGACACCTCCATTCCTATTGCTGCAGGGGCACATAATTTGCCCAGTTACTTTTACCAGCATGATAGTTCCACACTAACATGCAAGGATGTAATCCCTCACTACCACTAAACTCATGCAAATTCATAGCCATGTATGTGGCTATCACATCCATGTCCAATATCGCTTACACATATGGTAGCATAGCTGTCCCCTATCATACTGACCTACCCCACCTATGCAAATGATGAGGACTATGCCTGTTCACCACTCTGGCCCATGTGGGAAAGAAAATATATGGTGGACAACATGGCCAGTTAGTACACTGTAATGCATAGCCTTGGTATATTAATGCATGTATTGATTTTATTCTGTGTCTTTGTCAATCCTAATAGTGGATCAGATGCTGCCTCTTTACCAGTGTTATGTTTTTCACCCTTCTCTGCTTTGTTCTGGGCACTCCTACAACTGTTCCTCTGATAACTCATCACCTGACTCCTCCACTGTTGCCACAAGCCTCAGAGGTAGTACTATCATATTGTGATATTGTAGTTGCTTGCATATCACCTTACTGTCTAACATAGTGAAGGCTATAAATACCTTCCCACAGGTATCTGGTGTCTACTGCTGTATGCCACCAGATGTAACTAAGGAGGGAATGTGAGCTTTCATACGTCTGAATACATCTGATGATGCCCCTGATAACTCTTATTTTATTTTACAGAGAGTATAGCATCTCTAACCAAGGATTTCTCAACATCTAATCCCAACCCTGCCCAACAGCCACATATCACCACATCTGCTTTCACCTACAAACTTGTGACCACATCCTATATAAAACTACTGTTAAATAAACTTAAACAATGCTCTTCTTCAGCTGATGATCTTCCAAGCAAGTATCTAAAAATAGCAGCCAATAGCATTGCCTATCCTGTCCCAATCCTTATAAATAGGTCAATCAAGGAATCCCACATTCCCTTTCTCTGGAAAAGTCACACATTATCCCTCTGCACAAAGTAGAAAATTCAACAGATATTAATAAATTTAGAACTACAGCAATCTTATCTCCCCTCGTCAAAATACTTGAAACGTATATTCAAAAACAATTGCTAGACTATGTCCTGCAAGAAGAGAACTCCTATCCCCTATATAACATGGCTTCCATCCTCCCCATAGTACTAGCATTGCCCTTCTAACCTATATAAATACTGTCAATAAAGCTAGAGATAATGGCTAACTAGCCTCTTCCTTATTTATAGACTTGTCTAAGCCTTCGACGCAGACTTCTACTTCAAAAGTCCTCACTAGGTCTCTCTCACCCCAACCTTCTGTGGTTCAAAAACGACCTGTCCAATAGGTATCAGTCAGTAAAATGGCACTCCACATTCTCTTGCTACCTCTCAGTCACCACTGCTGTACCACAAGGCTCTATTCTTGGTCTCCTCCTGTTTAACATTTTCACCAAATCCCTCTTTACATTCATGCAACAGGCCACCCTAACACAATGCGCAGATCATTCCACTCTCATTTATACATCTAACAACATGGTACATGTCCAAAAATTTACTCAGGAAGCTTTAGCAGGCACTGAAATATGGCTTCATAAATCCCAACTCATGCTCAAGCCAAAAAAAATAAATAAATAAAAAAAAACTATTAGTTTTTCCCCAAATCCCTCTCTCGTGAAAAAACAAAATTTATAGTCCTCTGTCTTGATAGTACAATGACTGAAGTCACTTCTTATAGCAAACTATTAGGGGTGATAGTAGATGATAAGCTTACATTTGACCTGCATATACAAAATTGCATAAGAAAAACTCAGCAGAAGCTAGGGATCTTCTGGTGCTCAGAGTGGTATGGCATCATTACTTTGTAAGGATGTTGTGCAAATATCTATCCTCCTCTTTTATTGATCCCCTCCAGATCACAGAATCAATGACATAGGCATTGGTGGTAGAACCTGCAACACTAAAAGTGTCAGTAACATATCCGATATCATCCATGTGATGTATGCAAACCAGTACATATGAACAATGTTGTGCAGACTGCCTGTTCATTGCTATGCTTGCCCTTCCCACTTTCTTCTGGAAAAGAACAAACTGACACTTACCATATATTCCATTGTTACACAGCAAGAATACATGTATGTTGGTAATTGGAAACACTGAATGGAGCGATGAAACAATTGTATGCCCCCCCCCCCAGTGCAACAGCCTGAACATCCATCTGACCTGGAGTACCTATCGGAACAATGTGAGACCAAGATCAACAGCATTTTCTCATCCTCTCTGAGGAATAAGTCCATTGGGGGGGTTGAATCCATGGTCCAGGGTTGCTTATTACACCGATGCCCTCTCTTTGCATAGTCCTGCAATTTGGTACATTTTTGGCAGCGCCCCTTAAGAATCTGCCCGTGGTCATTCACAGCATTGATGTCTTCAGTGATCTTTGCCCACTATCTCTTCCTGTTCTCGTGGTTTCCACTATTTCCCATCAGGAGAGGTCAATGAAAATGGATGTCCTTTTTAAATTTTATGTTTAATTTATTAGCAGTCACTGCAATAAAGCTCACACACACATGCAAATCACATGCCAGTATCTTGCACCTCGCAGGAATGACAACAAGCAACAAAATGATAGTAAAAGCAGCTATTGAGACAGAGTGCTCACTGTGAAGAATGTTCATAATATCAAAACCAAATGTCCTACAAGTGCACAAAGCTTGAGTGACAGACAATGTATATGACAATGCGAGTGCATAAGAGCATATCAAGTAAGCTTTAAATGAAATACGGTGTACACACATATTCTATGAGCTCCATGGTTCAAAAATGTTCATGCATCCCAACACTTATAAATCACAAAAAATGATACAGGTACATAGGTTTAAAATACAAAGTCAAAGTGGCATAGAAAACTGTATTGTGAAGAAGGCACATAACTATGCTTCTTAAATATATTTGTAATATTGTGCTATGGGGGTGCACTATCAGGATTACCTCATGCAAACAGCACATGATAGACATGTTGAACATCCATTAAGAATACCACCAACTGGTCATACTTATGTCTGCTGTCATTGTACCATGTTACTGCAAAAATGGTGGAAAGGAAAGGTGACCATGCCCCTTCAGCAAAATGAGGATGTGCCAAATTGCAAGGCATGTATGACCCCGCCATGATATGTTATTTGGGCACATTCCCATGTCCGAGGCTGCAATCAATGCAGGGTAAAGTTTTATTAGAGAAATTGGCATACCATGCTGAGATGAGCAATGCCACTACAAATGTACAGGCGTTAGCTGCTGTTAGAATGAATTCCAGTGGAGCTAACTGAACATAAATGTGGGAACCCTATGACACCCCTACATCAGTAAACAACATCCCCACCCTTCTTTTTGCACATATCAGATAATCCTTTTCATGCACTCATCTGTATCATACCATTTGTCCAACACCCAAACATGACAAAGCCCACAGGGATATAAGGAGTGCTGCACATGTCATCATTGTGCGTAATGCCTGCATTTGTGGCTAGTTAGTTGTTTAGCTAAGTCTGATGTTCATGACCCCAGGGATTGTATTCTAAAAGGTATGATTGTCAACAGTATTTCTTTAAATTAATGCAAATCTGTAATCGGTCCTTCAGTAATGCTGGCTCTCCAACTAAGCCTCTGCCAAACTCTTCTGTTATCCACCTTGTTTCTATCTTTTTGATTTAGGGTTACATATGTATATTGTCTGATGCACAGGGTAGATAGCTAACTGAGTGCTCAGGATATGTACTGGTGATGTTATTTGGAATTTTTTTCTGATTTATTACAATTCAGTGTTGTGATTCTTACCTTGATGTAATTGATATGACAGTTATGCTTACTGCTCCACTTGTGAGAATCTATGGATAAATAGAGTTTGGACTGATTTTTTTCTATGCTGGATATTTGAGATGCATGTATCATGTTAGTTGACAAATTGCATAAATATATATTACATAAGTCAGTGCTGTCACATATTGATGTCATTGCTGACAACTCTCACACATTCTACTTAAGTACGTGTTCAAGTAACAGTATGCAGCTATCTGCCATTCATTCATGTTCTTAACACATTTATTTTTCTTTTACAGGTTCAGCATTGACCTTCATAGTAGTGCAGTTACAACTGTTGTCATTTGAGGCTGATTGTGTCTGATGATAGCAGTGCACAGCCATTATATTGTTAAGTAATAGCTGTGAGCATTGCCTGGCATCAAATTTACTGTATGTATGTTCATAGGATGAAAGATGTACCACTTAAGTGGCCAGCATGTGCACTATCCATTGCCTCTTGGCCAGTGAGAGGGCATACTGTGCACACCTACATCTACCTATATCCATATCAGCTGGGGATTCCCTCTCTGACTCCTCACCTGTGTGTGTATGTGGTGACCTGTCCAGTGGTGGTGGAATGTTTGCTCCTAGCCCTCTGTTCCTGTTGCAGCTGTTGTGGAGAGTGATGTCTGTGTAGTGTAGCACATACTGTGATAATTTTGTCACAATGACTGGAATCATGCAGCAGAACCCCCCCCCCCAACACACCAATATAGCTAGGCACTGAAACCATGACTTCAACAGCCCAAACACATGCTCTATATCTCTTGCTGAGTGTATGCCTCATTATAGCATTCCTCTATGGGTGTGTGTGTATTTCTGACGGGTGCCATCAGTGATGGTTCAATTGCATACCATGCATCTCCCAGTAAGTGTCCCTGTGGAACATCATCCCTGGAAAACCTCTGGTAGATCTGTGAGGTGTGCCAGATATGGAAGTTCTGGTAACTACCAGGATTGCCAACATACACATTTAGGATGATTCCCTTAGCAGTACACATGACCCGGCAATTAAGGGACACCCTTTATGTTGATGTAGACCCTTCCCTGTTCCCCAGGTGATGCTTCGATCTCAATATGCATGTGACACCCCTGCAATGGCCCAGCAATCAAGGAGCCTCAATCCTCATCACTAGCACTAGTGTGGGACATACACATTGGGAGGATGACAAGTACACACACAGTAAAGTACAATTTCCCTTAAGAGCACACAGAGATCACAGTCAGTCTAGGGCTAGTTTCTCCCTCTTTCTCCAGATCCCCAATAAGACTCCCCACTGGCACAGCTATAGGGTTAAGATCCCAGCCAATTGGTCAAGCCAAACCCTCCAGCACCCTCTCTGTCCAACCAGTGTTTCATGTCCCTGCCCAAATTGCTGACACACACACACTTTGAGATTTGATTTATATACAAACACACACACAGTCCTGGGAAAGGCTGGCTTGGGTTTACTAGCTATGCTCCCTTCTGCCCACACTAAAAGGTAGTTATCACTGCCACCAACCAGCTCTTTATCAGCTACTATAAGGCCCTTCCCAAAGGGTGACCAATCCTAGTATGTGATGTTACTGTTGTCCAGCTGGTAAGTGTGACCAAGACTTCTAAGGCTATTGGAGTGACCCATACAGTGTCAGCAAATACACATGCAAGTACTCTAAGAGCTTAAATATCTCTAAGCAAACCAGCCACAATTAAAAGGTTTAAATATAGTTAATAATAAATAATAAAAGATCAAGCCAATACTCAACAACTCAGTGTAGTGAGTACAAAGTTCAGAATCACAGGAAGTATTTTAAAACAACATTGTAGGGCATTCTCAAATAAATACAAAAAACATCTAAACTTATCCTTATTATATTCCTATATATATCTAAGAGAAATTTATTTCCCCCAAGTCTTACTTACAGACAACACACAGGCAGAACTGCCGATGATTGGATGTTTCTAGGTCCAAAACAAGATACAAAATGCAGAGACTCACTCTCTGAGATAGTTCTTAAATTAATAATCCACATTGCTGCTGTGTCAGCTGGATGACATCACTGTTTGTCATCTGCCCCCAGTTCCCAGGCTAAACAGATACTTAGAATTTAGCACCTCTGTGTCAGAAATACTTATCTCTCAGATGTGCAGCTGCTAGGAAGTCACAGAGCAATAAAAATTCTTTACATTTTAAACCTAGTAATTATTTCTATTTCAAGACAATAGGAAAACCTCTAGCTGTAGACATTGTGTCTGCTTGCTGCACTGAAACACAGTTATAAAACTCTTTGCTTTTCAACTTATTTTCTTGAGGTTTGCAAGTTAACTCTGTATGTTCCAGACTCTACCATCAAAACATACATTTGCATAGGCATATAGTTTATATATATTTCTGTTCTTTTCCACTAGGGTACACTGTGGTTACATTCTTGAAGCTCAGTACATAACATACAGTTCAATACACACTTCTGCTCCAGTAGTTTAATATCCACACAACATATAGTTCTCTTACATTTGTAAGACAATCATATAACTCATATTAATATTCACAAATGACAGAATTATTTACAAAATTCCAGATAGATGGGCTGGCAGCCTTTCAGTTTGTCGCTATGCATACAGTCTATGGCACCCAAGACTTCAGGAATGTGTGCTACATTGTAGAAATCTATCTCTGTCCTCAGGGGTACATGGGAAATATATATAGTCACTGGCAGGCTGTAACATAGCATTCAGGGATTGGTATAGAATCCTGGATGCTGATGCCTGTGACAACCACACCATGCCCCTTGTGGATCTCTGAAAGGTTCCTGTAGCTAATACTCTAAGTGCTACATATATGTTGGTCTCCACAGGTATTGGTTCACCTCTGTTTGCCCTTGGTCTCAGGTGAGGATGACAGAGGTTGCAGATTTCCTGAAGTATGTCTCTATCTTCCCAGTGGCACTCTATTTATACCTCATGCAGACCATGAAAAGTTAAATGGGGTCTAAATACCCTTTCCCTCCTTCCCCAAGGTCTATCAGCAGCAGCACAGACCTGACCCTGTTCCACATACAGATGCAGAAGAGCAGCAGCCCCTAACATTCTTATCCTCCAGTGTAATTCCTGTGGCTGTATTCCAATAGGTTTTGGAGTACAAGTGAAAAAGTTAAACTAAGTATACACACTGGATTGGTATATTAGTTGTACAATTCAGCTGCTTATGCAGTAATTAGAATGCTACAATGTTTATAGTGTCTGTGCATTTCTCATGCTGTACTATGGTGAGCACATGGTTTTAGCAAGCTGTGTAGGTTTTATTGAATCCTGCCCTATATGTACAAAAATGACAATTTCAATAAGGCATTCTTTTCCTGCTGATTTACTGATTATTTGTTAAATTGCATTCTGAAAGTTTTATGATGAAAATGCTTCTTTTACATTGAACTTTAAAAATGTACAGAAATTGATTTCCATCATAAATCTTTCAAAATATGATGCACTACGAAGCTAGATATGATGCACTACCATGCCATTTAACAAGTTGCTGATTTAGTGGTTGAAAAGTATAAGCTAAGTTTATATAGTGAAAATGACTGCCTACCCAAACAATGAAAGACCCCGTTATAGTGATATACACCACTGGTAGTAAAATGATAATAAGAGTGATAAAATATAACTGGTAGAATCTGATTAGAAATTAATTAAAGCAGTATGTCAAAAGCCCAGTTATATCTGTCTTTCTTCATATATGTATGCATATATATATATATATATATATATATATATATATATATATATATGTATATATACATATATATTTATATATATATATATATATATACATATATATTTATATATATGTATATATATGTGTGTGTGTGTGCGCATGTGTGCATGTGCGTGTGTGTGTGTTTGTGTGTATAAACAGGTTCAATATAAAATCTTTCTTTGAACAAGAAAAGAATGAGTGACAATTTGATGTTATGCCAGTGACATAAAAGACAACGGAATGTTTAAATGTAGCGTGCACTCTTCATATCAATATATTTATTAAGGGCCAGTCAGTTTCTCTGGAACATTTGGATGAGACTTTTTCTCTTGATTAGTGTAGTACTTGAAATAGTACATAACGTTGTGTTTATAGAGAAGCGATCATACTGTAGATTGCTTTATGATGGGAAGACAAATAGATTAATGTAAGTTATGAACCTGTATATGCTATAAAAACTTAAGACAAAAATAAAGATCTGTATAAGCATTATATCATATGCATGAAAAATATAAAAACATCAGTTTTCTGTGTTACTTGGAATTACCTTTGAAGGTATCGAATTGAGAGATGGATTTATGATTCATATATTAAAGTTTAACTTTTCTTGATTAGAACATTTTCAGCATATTGTTTGAGTCACATAGGCTATACAGTACATGTTTTCCACTTCAGCACCTCTTCATGAAAAAATAATTTGTTTTATATAGGAAAGACACCCAGAATGGTGAAATTCAGAATTATGGAACACTTAAATGACTATAGGAATAAAAATGTTGAGAATTCTATTGATCATCATCTGTGGAGTAAACATGATGGTGATACTGCTGTTTTAAATGTTTGTGTTATGAGACAGATACAAACCACTTAAGAATATGGGCAGCAATGTTTTATTAAATAGGGGTGCAGTGGATACCATGGTCATCTCACAGCAAGAGGTTCCCTGTTTCAGTTCTCGGCTGGGATCTGCATGACTTCCTTGTGTTTGTGTAGGTTTCCTCCAGGTGCCTTGGTTGCTCCAGTTTCCTTTCACATTCCAAAGACATGCAATAGGTAGATTGGACACTCTAATCTGGCCATAGGTGTGAGAGTGGTATAGATGAACTATTGTGGCAGGGCTAGCCAACTGGCAGTGTAAACCATTGTCTAGATGATTGTCTCTGTTGAATTGACACCCTGACCCCATGTGCAAAAACAGGAAAAAGGATGTATGGATGCATGGATTTTTTTAAATATGCTAGAAAAACTGGAGGTAATGCCTATCTTACAGTTTAATACATTATATCTTATGGAACTTAACTCTGAGTGCCCAAGGAAGGTATTTTTTTAAATGTGAATTGAATTATTTTTTTGAATCTTTGATATATTGATGTCATTGGTCATATGTCTCAGTTGGTCCATTGGATTTGTTATATAAACTTGATTGTTCTTTTGGATACTTTAACCTTGAAGAACTTTTTAGTCTGGGGCACTAGTTTCTTTTAATAAAATTTGCAGCATACATTGTTTATCTTTTGCATTTATTTTAATTATTTTTTATGAAGTGGTGTTATTTTGGTTGCTATAGACCAGTTGGGTAATATCGTGCAAAAAAAAAAAAAAGCCATAACCTATTTGTACAGCGCACAAGTCAAGTTTCTGATGTGGAGTTGACAGCTTTGTTTCCATCCTTTCAGGTGGTTCTTGGTATGATATGTGATGGAAAGGTACAAATTCATACAGATGTACAACTACCTGCTCTCCTCCATGTAGGTTTTATTAGGAGCACACTTCAAATGTAGTAAGTGATAGAGCAGTGAACAATGTTAGAAATAACTGTGAGAATGCAACATGTGTCAGTTCGGGAGTCATAACTGACGTGTTACCAATTTCTCAGACTGGAACAGTAAGTGCACATGCGTATTCTGCTGCAGTTGTTAACAATAAATTCTGTGAGAAGAACTATCATTCAACAGGTTCGGGTAATCAATTAGTTAGTGCAGATACATTCTCAACTGCCATAGTTAATGACAACATTTTATTGGGTGAAAATTATGATTCTACAGCGGTAACTGTTTGCCCTTGACAAGCGAATGCATGTGTGCTTTTAACTGGCAAAGTGAGTCAAACACTGGCAATTGAGACTATTATTCCCTGTAATATAAGTGGCTTAATTAATAAGATGGATGCTCGTACTTCTGTTGACAGTATCTCTCAGACAGAAGTTTTGTATATTTCAGTGGTAAAGCATGACATCTATTGTAATAACAGCATGGCAGATGTGAACAGTAATACATTAGAAGGGAGAATTTCTAGACCTGATCCATTTCGTAACTCTGTGAATCCTGTTGGCAGTAATTCTGCTTTGTTAGTAGTATATCTTTGGATAATGTGTCTCTTTGGATAAATGTGATATACAGTGTAAGAGCAGCATGGCAGCTAACATTGATAGGAGAGTGCCCTGATGCAGTTACTTTTGTGATTCAGAGAATCTTGATGGAAGAAATTCTGCATGTACTAGCATAACTGGGAACATACATAATGGACTGCATTGAATGATGCAAATTTTTTGCAGGATGGTCATCTTGAACCTAAATTATTTAATTAAATACTTCTATGTTGTATGGACAAGGCTAATGACATTTTTGAAAGGTATGGCTGCTGTGGAAACTTCCGTTGGTGGAAATAAATCAGGAGAACACTTGAATAATAAGTTATCAAATCTGAATAAAATAGAGCGAAACCTCTTTTATAATAAATTACTTTTGGAACAGTACTTGGAATTAAATATTGTTGCAAAAGGTTTGCATGTTTTAAGACAACTTTCTGCTCGTTTTTTTTTTCTTCTAAAGATTCAGATCTGCAACAGAGGTGGCAGCAAGCAGCCTTGAACTGTTGTATGGAATGGCTAAAGATGCTAATTGAATGAAATGTGAGAAAATACAATGTAGCAGTCTCTGATATTCCTAAGATACAAGCAGAAATGCAAGGGGTAAATTTTGCTAAGAAACTTTCAGAGATGAACTTTGACCTTGCTAGAATTGAAGAAGATATCATTAAGCATAAACAAAATAAGTTGATGAGAGTCAATAATGATTTTTGCCTCAATGTTTTTCAGTGAAAACACAAAAGATGGAATTATACTAGAAGTTGACAAGTACAATGGGGTAGTCCTTCTATGATGAGTACTGTTTTCTTTTGCTACAACAGGCACTGATTCCTGATATGCAGCTGCTGACCATTCTAGATGTCCTCATGCAACCTGGAGTAATGACTCCTTATGGGCGTCCAAGTACTTCATTACAGGAGGAATTGGCAGATCAGAAGATGGTTGTCAAAAACAAAAAAAGGATTGTCTTCAGTGTTTTCAGAAAAAAAAATTGAAGAAATATTGAAAGTAACCAATGGACAATTGTATTCATTCCAACATGCTGATGTCAAAATTGATAGTAAAATATTGGATGTTCACAATTATAATAGTTTACAGTTGTCAATTTATTGAATGTTCATTTGACTGATGTCCATTTATGTGTATTGACCAAAGGACTAAATTTGCTCCCATAGTGTTACCCAAAAGATGGAGGGTTATCATTAATTTACACGAGTTTTTTTTTTTTTCATAAAATTAAGTTACATTTATACTATGCTGAAATTAATACAAAATAGAAATCTGATACTCTTTCTTTGGTTGACAATGTTTTTTTTTTCCTGTTCTGATACCTTAGATTCTTTCAGTGATGCCACTTTTTTGCTGTCTTAGAAGATATGGACAATAATGTTGCTGCTATATCAAGTTTACATACCTATGAATTATCTGGAAAAAGTTCTACATTTTGTCTTAATATTAAAAATAACTTTGTTGAGGTATTTGAAACGTTAGTTATGAAAGAAGTTTTATCATTGTCTATGGCAGGTCGCTCTTTTTTCTTACAATCTGACAAAAGAAGAATGGAATGGATTGCAGGAAGTAATATCATGGACACATGAGAATTGTATTACTATAAAAGAGGCTGATAAAGGGGGAATTGAGTTATTATGGATAAAAAGATGTATAAGGAACATTGTTTTGAGGAGTTACACTCACAGGCTTATCAAAAATCAGATTGTGATCCAATAGACAGCTATGCATCTGAAATTAAGATAGTCATTAATAGATGCTTTAATATGTGGATGCTTATTTAACAAGTAAAGGTATTGACATGGTCTTTTACTCACAAACTCATTTTTTTATGGCCTGCTGAAGACACATAAGTCTATTTTCCACCCCCTATACATCCTATTGTTTCTTTTAATGGCTCATCTTCGGAAAAACTAGGGCAACTATTGGATAAATATCTACAGCCTATAGTGGTTAAAAGGGAATCCTATATTAAAGATAGCTATAATTTTCTAGAAAAATTTAATAAAGTTGAGGTAGTTCAGGGTAAATTGTGGTGACGGTTGATGTAAATTCCTTCTATACAATTATAGCTAATCAGATAGGTTAGAGGCTGTATATTTTTTTGCCTAATAAACCTGATAAGAACTGCATTCTACATAGTTTGGAATGTTGTCTTTCACATAATTATTTTTATTTTGATGGCAATTACTATCTACAGAGGATAGATACTGCCATGGATGTAATTTTGCACCTTCATATGCAATTTTTTTAATGAATTATTATGGGCAACAGTAGATGTATTCATCTAAGTTTTTTTAAGGAAAATGTTAGATTTTATGTCTGTTATATTTTTGACTTATTTTTTTTTATTTTTAATGGACTGGAATCTGATTTTGATAGTTTTATGAAGCACCTTAATTCTAACATCTTTGGTATCAGGTTCATTGAACAATAAACCAATATGAGATTACATTTTTGGATGTAAAGATTATGGTGGTAGATACTAAGCTACAGAATCGAGTTCATGAGAAAGACATTTCAACTAATACTATTATCTGTGCAAATAGTTGTCATCCCACACAGACTATGCAAACCTTATTGAAAGGTGAACTTGTTAACTCAGCTAGATTATATAATCTGTGAGAGTTTTTCTTAGTTGAAGTTTAATTTAAAATTGATACATTTTGTTCTAGAGGGTATAAACTGGATGATGTCATCCAGGCTCTACTGTCAATATCAGGTGAAGTATGTGACAGGAATGTAGTCACTGAGGAAAATGTCATTGGTTCATTGGGTATACATAGGGATACATTTGATATTATCAAAAAACTCTGGCAAATATTGGTAGCTGATGCTATGTTGAATTCTGTTTTAAATAGGACTCTCTCCATTTCTCAGTTGGTAAACCTATTTTAAAACTAAATTAGTAAATTCAGAATTTGATTCTGCGATCATGTTGTAAGATAGTTTTTATTTGTGACATTTATTAATGTAAAAATAAAAATTATTGAAAAAAAAAAAGAATTTGATTCTGCAAAACATAATGGCCGAATGGGTTATATTGCAGGCATGAAACCTTGCTCTATGTAATATGATGGTAAGAGATACTTTTTGGCATTTTCTGAAAGGCGCCTTTCACATTCTCGTATGTTTTTCCTTGTAAAACCAGTATCATTATAATTTGTTTTATGTAAGAAAGACATTCAGAATGGTGAAAGTCAGAACCATGGAACACTTAAAAGACTGTTGGAACAACAATTTTGAAAATTCTATTGCTGATCATCTGTGGAGTAAACATAATGCTGATATTGCTGTTTTAAATTGTTATGAGACAGATGCAAATTACTTCAGAATATTGTCAGCAATGCTTCTTAAATAGGGTAGATACAATGGACGTGATGGTTATCTTACACTTTAATAGATTACAGCCTATAGGACTCAACACTAAGCTCCCATGGAAAGTATTTATTTAAATTTGAATTTGATTATTTTTTGAATCTTTGATAAATAGATGTTTCACTTGGTCCATTGGATTTGTTATTTACACTTGATTCTTTTTTTGGATACTTTAACCTTGAAGGACATTTTTAGTCCAAGGCACTCATTCATTTTAATAAATCTTGCAGCATACATTGTTTATCTTTTGCTTTTTTAATATTGTTTGTGGTATGGAGTATTATCAGCACTTTCAGCAGCTTTAAGAGTGTTTCTATCTGGCTACAAAAGACACCAGAAGTAACTGGTGGGTCATGGATTTTGTCTCACTGGGATTCTGCCGGCCTTTAAATTGTTACCTAAAGAACTTAATGGGTGGAGCAGAACTTGGGATGCTTCCCGCTTTGGTCCTGGAACAGTGTGTATACAGGTACTCATGGATTTCAGTTCATTTTATTAAGGTGTCTGTTCCCCACTTCCAACAATAGATGCTTTCATTCAGTGAATGTAATGATTTATGCCACAACAGAAAATATCTGCATCTCATGATGAAAATATGCAGTTTGCAGCTATTTACAGGAGGTATTTTAAATATTTTGCACAGATCACTCTCTGGACATGTAAGACAGTGATTAACAAACTAACAAGTGTCATAGATTAGTACTAGGCTAACTGCCCTTGTGGGCCATTTTAAACCTAACCAATTAATTACTCCATGTAAGAATCCAACCCTGTACCTTGGGTCTGTGAAGTAAACACCTTAACCATTATACTAACCAAAGCTTTTAAGTATGTATCAAGCTGATGTTGATGTGAGGCAAAAAAAAAGCTAGGCTAATATGTTGGCCAAAATGGAAAAAATAGTGCTGAGGAGAAAGATGGAAGGACATAAAGGGAGACCAATGAGAGAGAGATAAGACAGAAAGAGTAGAGAGGTGGCAGATGGGAAAAAAGTGCACAAGATGATTGGTAGCATATACTGGTAGTTAAAGAATGAGGCAAAAAAAGATTTAAGGTGTTAGTCAGTCCAGAAACGAAAGAATCCTAAGGAGGAAGGTAGATGAAAGAGAAAGCTAATATTAAAAAGTGAAGGGTAATCTAAGGGCAGAGTAGTGAAGGAATGGAAGGATCTGGACATATGATAAATTATTTTTAATGAGTAAGCCACTCAGGAGGACAATTCCAGTGCCATAATGGAATGAATACCTGATTCCAGTGTCATATTAGAATGACTCAATGACTTCATTGTCATAATGGAATGAATCCCTGACCCTAGAGTCGTAATGGAATGAATTCCTGACTCCACTATGATAATGGAATGAATCCCTGACTCCAGTGTCATAGTGGAATACATTCCTGACTCCATTGTCTGTGTGGAATGAATACCTGACTCCAGTGTCATAGTGGAATGAATCCCTGACTATAGCTCATTCAGTACATGCTCGTTTAGTGAACTGGGTGATTGACAGAGCAGCAGTGAAGATTGGTTTGTCTATCCTTTGGAGGGAAGCCAAAGAAAAGTAAAAACCTCATTGCTTCTGAAAAAGATATTTTGAATGACTAAGCTTAGCATTTTGAAAAGGATATAAATTACACATTTTATGTAATACCTACAGTACAACTATACATATATACATATAAGCATACATATAAATATTTCAATCATGGGCACTAATGCCCTTCTAGCCTGCCAGTATACCAAAACAGTTGTTCCCATAATAACTGTCCAGGCTGTTCTTAAAAATATCTTAACTAATGCTAGCTTTAATGTAATTTGATATTCTGTTCCATGCATCAGCTGTTCTGTCAGATAACCGATTAGTACAGTTCTCATTCCTTGGAATCATTCTCAGACGATTCTCTACTTTTTTTTGATTACCCCAAACATTCCCACAGGTAGTTATTTCTAAATGACGTATAAACCTGCTTCTTAAATATCTATATGTGACACTTTACAAGTTCAGATATTTTAGTTTTTCATAATAACTTAAATTTTCACATCCATGGACGCCATTGGTATATTTCCACTGTACTCTTCAAGCTCACTCATGCTTGTTTCCTTATAAGGTTTCCATATTGTTATTCTATACTCAAGTTTGGGTCTAATGTCAATAACAAACAATGACTTTATCAGTTCTGATTTCCTGGACTTTATAAATCTTTTAATATAATCTATAGTTTTATAACTATCATTAACCAGTTGGTTGATATGATTAGAAGAACTCAAAGCTAGATCTACTCATATACCCAGGTCCTTAAATGAGTCTACAGTTTCAATCATTGAGTGGTATATTAAATATTCGTCTTTCAATTTATGTCTCCGAAATCGTATAGGCTTTGTTTTTGATATTTTTATCAGAATATTATTCTCCTGTGCCCAAATGATCATTTTAGTAAAGTTCTTTTGCAGACATGCCTTACCTGTAACACATGTAATCACTTTACCCAATTTTAAGTCATCTTCATAAGAATTGAACACCTCAGATAAAAGGATAGATCTGAAAGATACAGTCTAAACAAGTATGGGCCTGGGACAGAGCCCTCTGGGACATCCTGACTGTAACCTTGACTTTCACCTGTCCAGTTTCTGTATGATACTTACCATGTCCTATTTGTAAGCCGTGCAACTATCCATCTTATCAAGAGTACATCAATACCTAGTTGTTGTTTTTATTTGTTTATTGCCTTTTGTTTAGCAGGCCCATTTTCAGCATAGGCCCAACGAGAAAAGCGCTATTAGAGTTGCAAAAAATTACAAAGGTTCATAGCTTCATAGTAGATCACCAGGCTGGTGGCTTAATAGTTCTTACAAGTCTAACCACTATAACCCAATTTTACCTAATATATGGCCACTAGGGGCAAGAGGGTGGCATGGGTTTGTGCCTATGTCTTCAGTATCTTACAGATTGCCTATGTTCATAATGGTCATAGACACTACCCCAGGTGTGAAATTTGCAATCCACGTCTATTCATTCAAACTGCATTTGAAGAGCACTAGGGAAGGGATCTGCTTAATGTGAATAGGAAGCTTGTTCCAAAGAGGAGCCAATCTTTGAGAGACATATCTATCTCTCAAGCATGTTTTTCTTTTCTTTTTTTTTTTTTTTTTTGAATTGCTAACTAAGTTTAGATGCCTAGATCATGTAAATCTCATGCTGTTTGACTTGTGGATGTGTAGCAGCTCAATCAGGGCTGGATTTGTGAGTGTCTTTTTAGGTCAGGCATAGGTCATCCTTAACAGTTGGTAGTAGACACATAAAAGGACAGAGCATTTACTCTATCTTCATAGGACATATTTTTTACACCCTGCATTTTCTTTGTGAGGGACCTCTGAGGTTGCTCCAGCTGCTGTAAGTGCCTAGTGAAGTACATGCCAAATGGTGCATTATACTCAATTATTGGTCTAATGAGGGCCGAATATAATGAGACTATAATTTCCTTGGATCTGGATGCAATGCCTGTACTTATAAGTTGTGCCACATGGAAGGAATTCCTCACCACTGTGGACACATGGCAGTCAAAGTTCAGGCTACTATCTATTTGTGTACCTAGATCTCTCACCTCTGAATGGACTCTTAGATGTGTGCTATTAATGTTGCAGTTTGCAGTGGTACTTGACTTAAGGGTATAATAATGATTTTTTTGCATTTAGTTTTAGGCAATGGTTCTGGTACCAATCATTTGTCTGATCTAGACCCTCCTGAAGATATATGCATCACTGGGGGATTCAATAATTGCCTCCATCTTGCAGTCATTGGCAAACTTTTTCATCCAGAGGCCTTCCACTTTAGCCTTGACTTCAGAGAAGTATATTTCAAACAGGAATGGTCCCAGCACTGAGCATTGTGACACACCACTAGTAACTAACCTCTTTCTAGATCTGGATTCACCCACTTTAACCACATGTGTCCTGTCCATGAGCCAACTAGCAATGCATGTGGTGATGTAGGGATTTATAACCGGTTTTGTGAACTTATTTATAATTTCTGAGTGGGGAACTGAGATAAATGCCTTGGCTAGGCTGAGATAGGCATGATGTACTGTTTTACACTCAGCCATGGCTTTAGTGACTTTCTCAAACAAATATACCAGATTCAGTAGGCATGACCTGCTGTTAACAAAGACAAATTGTCTCAGATCCAGTGCTTGGAAGTTTCCTATGTCATTATGTATCAGGTCCATGATTCTTCTTTTCATGAGCTTACATATAAGACTAATCAAATTTATGGGTCCATAATTTCCTGGGTCAGTAGATGGTCCCCCTTTATGCAGAAGGTTGACTACTGCTGTCCTCCACTCTACTGTGACAAAGTCTGGAGGCTATGGTTAAACACGAATCCTAATTGGCCTCATAAGTTTTGTTTAAGCTGTTTAAGAGGCAACCTTGCATATTGTCAGGCCCCATTGAAGCCTATGTTTAGATTTAGATAGCACAGTGGCAACCTGTTCTGTGGTGATAATTGGCAGTGGAGTAGTGTAGGGAATTTCTTGGGGAAGAACTGGGAGTGATGGAGAGTTGAAATCTGAGATGAATTTGTCAGCTACAGATTTACTATTTCTTCTGAATGAGTATAGGTGATGCCATCTGCAACTAATGCCCCACATTGCTGAGTGTTACCCTTAAGATTGCGAACATAACTGAAAAATGCAGTATGGTTATTCTTAATGCTGGAGGCTATTTTTACCTCAAAGTCTGCTTTAAGAGATCAGATTAGTTCCTTGACTCACTTGTTGTGCACATTCATCTCTTACTTCTCAATAAGATTTTCTTTCTTTTGTTGTACAACGTATTAATACCAAAGGACCACCAGTAAAGCTTGTTTTTGCTGTCTGACCTCAGTTTATTTTGGTCTAGTACTACCATTTCTATACAGTTGTTTATATGGTCATACAGGGGTTTCTATGTTTTCCAAATTTGAGGAGCTTGGAAACTAGCTATTCCCCTAATAGGTGGTAATTTACCTTAGAGAAGTTCTTAAAGTTTTTGGATTTAGGTGTGGAGACTATTTTTACCTTTACTTCAAGGAAGACTACTTTGTGATCTGATTTTACCAGTGAGGGCATCTCATGGGGGTGGGGGGCAGTGCTCTCCGATATTTGAGAGTAACAGGTCTTGGATTATTTTCCCTTAATCAAGGAGCAGAAAACTTTGGGCCTGCCAAGTCAGTGGTCATGCATGCCTCACAATTAATGGAGGGGTAGTTAAATCACCTATGAGGATGGTATTGGGCTGGCTGGTGAGTGATTCTAGTAACTTCAGGTGTGATGTA
Source organism: Protopterus annectens (assembly GCF_019279795.1). Taxonomy (NCBI): domain Eukaryota; kingdom Metazoa; phylum Chordata; order Ceratodontiformes; family Protopteridae; genus Protopterus; species Protopterus annectens. The sequence goes on along the minus strand of NC_056731.1, from coordinate 1,823,366,403 downwards.
TGGGTTTTCTGTTTTATGTTAGGGGACTTATAGTTAGCAAGAATATGATAATGGATTTTTCCCATGGTTAGTTGGACATGGAATAGCTCAAGCATGTCATGTTGTTTGACCATCCTTGAGGAACACTTATTCTTTATGTAGGTAGATACACATCCGTCTTTTGCTCTTTCATGTTCAGTAAGTGGTTAAAATGTATGACAGGCATTATAGCCATGCACTGCTGTAGTGTTTTCTGTGGCTTTGAATCATGTTTCAGTAACTCTATGGATGTCAGCATTCCCCAGGATAAGGAGATCTTCTAGGGAATGCATTTTTTGTTGAGACTCCTAGCACTGAGCAGTAAACACCTTTAGATTGTCCTGAGTAGCTTTGTTATGTTGAAGGGTTTGTATGTTTGGCAATGGCTAAAAAAGGCACTATGGGGTGGATAATACTTTAGCAAATATCCAAAAGCCTAGGGATGGTAGATGAAGACCATCATTGGCAAAGCAGCATGGCCTGTCAACCATATCCTTCCATGCTGACAAGTATTGGACCCCTTTGGAATGACACCTCTAGCTAAGCCAATTGTTAAACCCGATCATTTTCTGCTGGCATTGTGACATCATCCTTGAAAACAGTAGAATGCTCCTTAGTGCTAGGCTCATATTTGCCTGTGACACATATTCTGAGAGCTCAATCATGTCTCTTTTCATATAGTCAAAGAAGGTACATCTCAAACCATTCTCATTCACATGGATTATGACTGAGTCATACTGTTACTTAGGGGTGACTGACCTGAGTGCTTGCATGATCTGGTGGATCCTGGCCCCTTACATGCAGCTAACTGTAACCTTTTCCTTGTCCAGCCTGTTAAGCGGGCCATCAGTGTGTCTCACAATGGAGTGTCCTATGACCAGAATATTGAGTTGTGGAGTGTTTTGCCTTTTGGACTTGGTAGGTGAGACACAGTGAGCTGTGGCTTTATGTGTTGTGATGGAAATTGCCCTGTTTGTATGCGTGTGGAGTTTCTGAGGACTGCTCCTGAGAGGCCTTTGAGGTTTGAGTAAGTTACATGTGAGCACCTTCACATATGTTGGTCTATATGTGGAGTCCTTTGTTGGTGCTGTGATTCAGATGTGTGAGTGGTTGACAAGTTTGTTGCCTTTTCTGCCTGTATGTAAAATTCTAGCCTCCAGTGTCAATGTGTAACTACATCTCTCACATACTGCATTTGTCTGTTCAATAATTAAGTGGTTGTTAGTGTACATAATGCAATTGCTACATTGCCTCATTATGCCCATGTCAAACAAGCTGTTTGCAGAGATAACAAAAAAATACTCATCTATGATTGCAGGTCTTAATGTGTACTCACAAGGGATAGGAGTAGACAATATTTGTAACTAGAAAGGGAAGGGTGCTTTCTCAGTGTAATCTGCAGCTAATCTAACCAGCTATGCCCAATGTCCAAACCAGATGATCCCTGAGCAGCGATAGTCCTTGGTGCCATAATAAGGTAAAGTATAATAAATAGTCCTAACTAAAAGTATAAATGCTGCTCACTGCACAGACTAGTTGCCCTATGAGTGATGTGGGACTGAGGTAAAGTTCTGAGGTATTTTTTTATGGGAAATTTCAACTTTCGGTAATTGCTTACATACAAGGCACAAGTAACCACCACTGAATGAAGAGTGGCTTTTTGTGCAAATGCAAGGCTTATATATGATCAGAAACAAGTTTTACACTAACTGTTCCTTAAGGCCAATCAGGTCAGCATATAATGCGATATCCACTAACAATTCCCAGCTCAGATGGGTGAAATCAGCCCTTTCCTGCCACAAGAGTGCAGATTTTGACCCTCAATGTAAAATGACTGGCTTGGAGTCCGAGTTTTAAGTAACCATAAACAGATGCCTCAGACTAACTATGAAACACTAGATACAATGTATAGTATTTCAGTACAAAACAGCAGTCCTTACAGCAGTTTGATAATGCAACTTTACACTTAAAGTACAAAACATCCCAAAAAAATAGCACAGAAAACATTCACAGTATAATGAAAATAAGCAATGCAAGTACAAAATGATACTTAATTTTATTTGTCTTTCTGAGGATGGCTTCAGATGTTAGCAAAATGTCTCAAAGTCTCTGGCATAATCACCAAGTGATTAGCAGCTCTTAATAAATGAGCCAAGATTTGGACAAATGCAAGGCTTATATACGATCAGAAAAAAGCAAGTTTTACACTAACTGTGCCCTAAGGCAAATCTGGTAAGCATGTCATGAGCTTCCAACCAGCAATTCTCAGCTCATTTCGGTGAATTCAGCCCACTACTGCCACAAGGGTACAAATTTTGACCCTCTTATAAGTGTTAAGGGACCACAAGCAGATACCTAATACTAAGAAAGACTAGATACAATGCATTTCAATTAGAAAAGCAGCCCTTACAGCAGCTTGGAAATGCAACTTTAAATAAGTGTAAAAAAAAAAAAAATAAATAGCACAGTAAATGTTCACATTATAATGAGTATAAGTAAAGTTTCTAGATATTTGCATCTGTACAGGGCACTGACACTATGAGAAGCTCTGTACAAATATGCTGAATTTATACCAGCACTGGAAATATAGAAAACACACTACTGAGCCCTCTGACTAATAATATGACTTTGCTAAGAGCCCTTTTCTGTGCTTTCCAACTCAGACAGATCATGCAAACATGTACTGTCTCTAGATGAATAATCACAGTCCTCCTAATGTAAAACCACAGTAAAATAGTGTCTACAGTGAAATACTACTGCAAACAAAGAAACTTAAACTTATAGAAAGGCAATAAGTAATTCAAGATAACCGAAGTGTATTTTAAACATCTTATAAAAGTGTGATTATTTAATAAAAGTACTTTGTTTTGTAGAAGTGAGCCAACAGCCACTCAATTCTGCAAAATTTATAAAGGCACTAAAAACAAGGCAAGCTGATGAATAAGCCCTCCAGCCAATAAAATAACTACATGCAGGAATCTACAATGTGCTTCCCCAATCTTTACAGATCAGACTATCACCCACTGCCACTAGATGCAAAATCCTCTATCCTTTTGATTTAAAAACATAGAAAAGAGCTTGTCAGAGTATAAAAATGCACTACATTATCCAAAAGTTAGCTAGATAATGAATTCAGAGGAAGTAAGTCAGTAGAATAGACAATGAGAGGCGAAATGCACTTGTTTAATATAAGCACAAAAAAGGCAAATAATGCAATATATCAACAACAATCTAGAAAGGGAGGAGCTTATCAAGCTCAATTTGCAGTAAGGGTAGGCAGCTTAAAATTCACCAAGTTTAAAAAACAGACCAAGGAATGAGAGGGTGGGTGGGAAAAATCACCAGCAGGGAGTCACCCACATTGCTTATAGTTTTTGCAGGCCTTGAGTTTTATCAGAAAAGACAAGACCACATATATACTCTCTGTATTTAAGTATCACTTGAGAAACAAATTAATCAATGGAAAAAGCATGTGAAATGTGCAGCCTAGGCAATTTAAGTGTCCATCTGCCACATAGAACAAAAACACCATGTTAAGCAAATTTCTCAAAATAGAAAACAAAATGGAACATGTAAAACAGAAAACAGTTTAAGTAACTCACAGTCAAAAAGAGATTTTACAGAATTTATATAATTTACAGAGAAAAAGAATCAGTTTCTTAATAGTAGAAATGGGGTTTTAAAATTATCCATTGGGTACAAACAAGACAGAGGTTAAATCAATTTTAATTTATTTCTATAGGAATGTTATACAGTAATAAACATGTCACAATTACATATACAGCACTATACAAATTTCATTTACAAAGGAACAAATAAAAGCAGTAAACAGTTATAAATATACATAGGATTAATTTACATGTACAGTATGAGGTAGTATAGCTGGATGTTAGGGATTGGTGATAGTCTAGAGATCTGAGAGATAGTCAATCAAGGTGTGAACAAGAACAGAGACAAGAGGAGTCCAAGTGCTGTTTTAGGTTGTGCTTAAAGATAGATACGCAGCTGTCCTGTTTTAGTGGAACAGGCAGATAATGACATAGGATGAGTATAGCAAGTCTTCAGCTTTATTACAGGATTTGATTACCTGAGCAAAGGCAACATGGCCGGGAAAAGTGCTTGAGAATGTTGTGTACAGAGCGACGTGTGTGTGTGTGTGTGTGTGTGTGTGTGTGTGTGTGTGTGTGTGTGTGTGTGTGTGTGTGTGTGTGTGTGTGTGTGTGTGATTTGTGTATTTGAAGTTGAGTAAACATAAGGTGATTAGGTAGTTCTAGCCATTTGGGCTTCTTTAGTGTTAAGCTGTGGTGCATACAGTAGGATGCAGTAGCTACAAATTTAGCTATTTTGTTAAATCTGCCTCTAATTTATTTAGTAGGGTTGCTTGTCTGTCGATTAATATGGGTGAAGCATAGACAAGGTAGGGGATAAAATAGGATGACACTAAGGGCTTTCTTGATGAGTCTGTGAAATAGGGTTGTTTCAGAAGAGGAAACCCAGTTTTTGATTAGTTTTCATGACAGCATTGGTGATATGCAGGTCAGATTGTAGGTCACTGGCAATTATTACTCCTAGCAGTTTGGTATTTGTTACAGTTTCTATGGTGATGCTGTTTGTTGAAGTAATATTAAAGGGTGTACAGGTTGTTAAAAGAGATCTGCGTGTGAAAACATTTTTTTTTTCTGTTATGGCATTTAGGATTAGGTGATGAGCCTTCAGCCACAATTCTATGGAAGGGAAGGAGTCTTGAGTCATTTGTCGAAGTGGTGGAAGGGATGAAGCTGAGCAGGTAATGGTAGCATCATTGACATACTGTACTAAGGTGACAGGTTTACTGGCTTTGTGTGGGTTGTTTGTGAAAATATTGAAAAGTGCTGGGCCTAGAATTGACTCGTGTGGTACACCAACAGAAACAAGTAGGAAGGGGATATGTTCTGATTCCATTTTACAGCCTGTTGTCTGTTGGAGAGATAGCTACAAAATGAAGTAAGAGCTGAAGGAGACAGAAATAGGGAAGGTAGTTAATTGATTAGGAGATGGTGGGATACTGTGCTAAATTATTTTGACAGATCCAGAAAAAGGGTGGATATTAGGTTACCATTGTTTCTGTTTGTATTTATGGTTTGGGAGATAATAAGTAGAGCTGTTGCTGTGCTGTGGTATAGTTGAAAGCCATGTTGCATGCAGTAGATTAATTTGTTGTTGATGAAATGGGTTAAGAGTTGGGATTGTCTGCATCTTTCTAAGATTTTGGACAGAGAGGAGAGAATTGCAATAGGGCAGTAGTTGGAGAGGTCTGTGGCTGATCCACTTTTCTGAGATAGCATAATATGTGATTTTTTTCCAGATAGTGGGCACTTAGTTTTCTGTGATAAATTTACTTATGAGTATTGAGATGGGATCTGGCAGGACATCGGCAGCTAACTTAAGGTACTTGGGTGGGAGTTTGTCAGCAGCTGGTGCAGGGATTAGAGTTTTTGTAGGTATTTTTGATAGTTGAAGTAGGTATTTGGTGGAAACAAAAGAGATGGATATTGTGAGAATTGCTGGTGGGGATAGATAGATGGGAGGGTGGATTAGATTCTAGTAGAAAGAGGACAGATTGAATTAAGTGTGTGTGTGTGTGTTGAATTGGGTGGCTATGTGGTCTAAGTTGTTTGTAGTAGGAGATGGGTAGTGGTTTGACTGGAGTATAGAAGGGCTTTTATAGTTATCTTGAACTGCTTGGGATTCTGGTGATGTTTGCCCGCTAAGTGAGTGAAAAAATGCAGTTTTGTCTAGTTGGACCTGATGTTTACATTGATTAAAAGGTTGTCTAAAAATTGACACATTTGCTGAGTTCTGTCTTTATACCATGACTTCCAGGCTCTGTCTCTATTTAACATGAGCTGTTTGGTTTCTTTGTTGAGCCACAGAGCAAGTTATATTCTTACGGGAACAAACTAATCTGGTATGTTTAGGAATGTTTTATTAAAATGGGTAACAGCATCTTCTAGTGGTAGGGTTTTTGGAGTATTCCAATTGTATTGGGAGGTAGTTTATAAAGGTTTCTTTGTGAAAAGAGGAGAGTCTATGTGCATATTTTTATACTGTATGTTTGAGGGTGTGATTAGTTTGTATTGTAATACTTGTGGGAAGATGGTTACTGAACTTGTCTGGGAAACAGTGGTCTAGTTCTAACATTCAATGGCAGCACTGATGTTGTTTCCAGTGTTTTTAGGAAAAACTGAGAAATGTTTCATATGCAATGCATCAATAAGGAAGTTGTCAGAGCCACAACCATATTCTACCATAGACTGGTGCCTTAAAAATGACATTGAACATCTTGGGGTGGTACAGCCGACACACCACCTGTTAACTCTGTATAATCATGTCAAAGTAGGTACATTTAAATGTGGAAGATGCCTCCAATGTTTTTTCCTTAATGAAGGGAATGGAGTTAACATCAAACGTTTGGATTTTGTTAAACCATAGGCTTATATTAATTGCTGTTCAAAGGGTGTTATGTATGGTGCGATTTGGCAAGATTGTTCAATGTTTTATATAGGCAAAATGGAAAAATGTTTAAGGAGCATATTTGTGAACATTCTATGGCTTACTGGTAAATTGATGTGGCTATGGTGTGCAGGGTCCTGGGTTTCACACTTGCAAGAGCTGATCATTTATTTGCTGGCCAGAACAAGGGCAAGGGCTGTTGGATACAGAGTGATTAAGGCACCTGTAAGCAGTTGAAAGTGGGTGCAAAATGGACAGTTATGTAGGGTGCGAAATTTGTGTTGGGAACAGATTGCCCTTTTTTTGCTAAGGTGAGAGTGGGATGTTAGGGAAGGATAGTAGGTATATTTGGGGACATAGGTTGGTATGGAAGACAGACAAGAAAGACAAGACAGCATACAGGGGCTGTATATGTCACATGGTGGGTAAACACCTTGGAGAGGGGTGTTTGGAAATAGGAAGCCCTTGAGCTCCCAAATGGAAACAGTGGGACTGAGGTCCCCACCCATGGGCAGTCACCACTGCACCTTCTCGGCTCTGAAAGTGGCTGTGCTGGGAGCTGAGCAGGAGGAGCAGGCTGAACCGATAATTGTGTCATGAGGACCTCAAGGTGGTATAGCAGATCTCCCAATTATCTGCAGAGCTCCCTATGCACCAAACCCTGGACCTAACTAAAGGTTACAGGATCCTGCCTGTGTGGACTCCCGGGGGTGCGACAAGCACCATCCCCTGAGGTGGTTCCAACTGAAGGTAGTGCAGGACCACCAGACAAGGAGGTCCCGGGTTGGTTCCCAGACATGCTGTGGCCTGGTGCCACAGCCAGATGTGGTGGGAGAGGTGGTTCTGCTGGGAACAACCTTCCCAAACTTGCTATTGTGTTGCAGGTTTTAGAACATATATGGGTAGTAATAGTCTTCACAATCCAGGATTAGTTATAACAGCATGCATAGATGTTACCATTAATCCAAAACACCAGATTTCAAACAGTTGCCTAACAAACAGAACACATGCATATAAGAAACCACATTTGTCATTACAATGGCATGCAGGTTAAATTGTTAGCAACAGGCAACCAATGATAGTGTTTCAACATGGAACATGAATAGAAACACATTTCAATATTTGTTGCACAATAGGATATATGTTCCAACAGTAGATTTGGTATAAACATACCCACTGATGTGTGTGTTCAGATTATTTTTGCAGATATCGTGAGGGGGGAGAGAGAGATGTCAATTAACAAATCTTATATCCTTGCAGTATGAGGTCATCAGACCTTTCTCCTATTTATGTCTTCCAGGTACATGTCAAGAGAGCGGCTCCCTGCTTTCATGCCACAGGAGAATGACATACTTATCAACTTTATCATGCATCACCACAGAACTCTCTTCGGGCATATGGCCCATGATCTGCAGGAGAGGACTGCCCTGTGGACGAGCTGGTCCACAGGGTAAACGATGTTGACCTGCATAACTGCAGTTATGAGGAGGTCCGACAACATTGCACTGACCTCATCCACCACACCCGTCAGCGTGCTGCTGCAGTTAGGAGGGACAAGCTAGCCACAGGTGGGGGTCATGCCATACAGACCCCACTGACACATGTTGAGGAGCTCCTTGCCACCCTTGGGGCACCTGCGCACCAGCCAAGTCAAGAACCTGAAGATTGCTTTGTGGAGGTGGGTGTTACCCACACAATGGACGAGGAGAGTGCAGGTAAGGCCCCAGGGCACATTAGTAGACTACTGTTGCTTATCCATCTTTATCTGTAAAGTATCTTTATGCATATGTCAGATAAAGTAGTATGTCGCTGCAGTGTAGTAATGAACAGATGTGCATAATCTGTAGTATTGTGGGTTTGTATTGTTGATGCACTGAAATGCTGTTCCCACCCTGTACCAATGCCACAGGTGTGGCTACTGACATCATATCTCTCACACAACTATGTAGGTCCCTCTGATATACCTCTGGGGCAGCAGCCTGTAGCTGGTGAGTATGGAGATCTTCTGTTCAGGTTTGCCAATATACCGGCCATGTTATGGCCATGGTACTTGCCATGCACACATTTAAAACACCTACCCATAATGCATGCTGTATATGTTCACTTATTGTTGCTAACTGCACTGCATCACAGTGGTCACCATAGTGGCATATCTGAAGAGTATGTAAGAGTCCTGAAGTATAACTAACAACTTGTCAGTGCAAGATGTGTGGACAGAGATGAACATAATGGTGGGACAAATGGCCTACAGTAGGGACATGTCTAAAACATTACCCTTATACAGTGGCTACAACAGTGTATATACCACTATTACAATGTCAACTGTTACAGATCTACACAACGACATTTCACAATACCATATTTCACAACTTTTACAACTTGTAATGTGATCCTGACATGAGCAATGAATGTGTAATATGAAATCCTATGTTAGGACAACAAATATGGGGAATACATGCCTTAACAAACAGTGGAAGCATATGTGTGCACACACTCCAAATAACATATTGTGGAAGCAGCTTTTGAGGTACTGCAGCATTCACTCTTCTTGAGTCGCACCTTCCATCAAGTATGGGTCCTCAATGTCACAACAAGTAATGGTCTGCTGTCCAAGAAGTATGTCCATGACATTTGCCCACTCACCTGCAGCAGAGGCAGCCATGGCTTGCACACATCTTCCAAACTATGGAATGGATCCCATATCCAAACCGTAGCAATCAGGAGTGGAAGATGTAGCCTTGCCTCGCCATTGGATATACCATGGCAAACAGTGCAGACAAGCATGTATGTGAAGATGAAGTATGGGACACCATTAATATAGAAAATAGACAGATGCCCATCTAAGACAGATGACAACACATGTTGCAAACTGGTCATGGAGGCTGCCCAGAAACATGCAGCAACATTGAGGGGCATGAAGGAATGTCTAGCAATTACTGCCTGTGCAGTACCTGTGTTGACAATTACCTGGACTCTGCATAAGTGTGGCCTATGTGTTAGAGTAATCAGATGGGAAAGTTGTTCCACAGGAGACATCAACCAGGCCTCTCTACAGGTAGCACATGCATAACATCAAGTCTCCCAAAGGCATGTGTTGCAATGTGTAATGGTGTAGAGACCAAGGCTGAAACCTACAGACAGAATTAATAAAGATACATGTGCTGCACAAGCAACACCTCACTCCACCTCAGGTCCACCATGCCTATCTGTACCTTGCTGGTGCCAGTGTACACCTTTAGGTTTGCTGTTCATTAGCAGGAACTAGGTAGGTAGACATGGTGTTCTGAATTTTGGACATTGCAAAATGACACTCATGTGTGGCCCATAGTTGTCAAGCATCTGCAAAAAGGCTGAGAATGGGGAGGGGTTTCATCCTGAAACACAACTGTGAATTGAAGCATACATCCAAAGCTCACTAAGAATAGCTGAATCTGAACACAGTCAAGGTCATGCATTGTGCCAGACATAACCCTGACTCCACAGCAATAGTGAAGGCACTGTGTGACCGCCAAGGGCTATGCACATGAGCTGACCTTGCAATCTGGCAGAGTTGGGGGACATTTGTAGGGTGGAGTGACCAAATAATGGCAAGTGAAGATGGGCCATGCTAGTATACCCCTTCCAGGAACAGTGACTGCTGTAGTTCATTTAACAGGTGCTGCAACAAACCATCATGTTAAAGGTGTGCACACTTATGCAACCCACATATTGTATGCATCTCAATCAACATCTGTACAACTAACACATTTGTTTGATACTGCATTTGATTGCACAGGTCATATGTCACATATCAGGTGTGTGTAATGTTAACATATGCAGTATTGTGGCCCTATGGCATATTAGGGAAGAGGGTGGCATGTCAATAAGGGGGTGTGTATTCCTCATAGCCACAGTAAGCTTTGAAGGTTGTCAGTGTAATTGGATTTAATTGCTCATACATGCACTGCTGATGATATCTGCAAATCAGACGTCAGGCATTCACTATTGACATCTGTCCTCATATCAACAACCCAGGTATGTATCAGACAAACACATAGGGGCTTTAAGCAACAGAGCCAACATAACTGCCACACGTATACACATTCAGCAATGGAGTGTACACTTGTGAGGTATGATTCACAGTACATGCTGAGGTGCTGAACAGGTGCACAGCAATACTGTGTACATGGGTGCATTGTGTTCCAGGGGAAGGGGCATCACTTACTAACACAAATCATGCATCACAGAGATGTATAACATTGGTAACAGGGGTTGAGTATAGCTGCAGTGCAAGCTGTTGAGTGCCATATATCATGCATGTTGACAGTTGGGTAATGAGAGGTCTGTGTAATATCTTTGTGCCACCTCACCTTTAAGTGTGCATTTGTGTGTGTGTGTGTGTGTGTGTGTGTGTGTGTGTGTGTGTGTGTGTGTGTGTGTGTGTGTGTGTGCATGCGTGTGTGTAGAGGTAAGCAATGACATACAGGTCTTAACGTATGTTTTCTGTTTTTCCCTCACAGGTGGCGAGGTGGGTCAGGGTCTCTCCTGCAGGCAAACTGATGTTAGTGTCCATACAGACTATGACAATGATGATAGGTATGGTGAGGCACAGGCAGGGTTGTCAAGGGCCGAAGCTGTGTCATCGGTTGACATCCCACTTTTATCCACCCCATCCCCGCACACAGTCACATTGCATATACACACCCTATCACCACTGGCCATAGATGAGAGACAGTTGGCGGGTGTTGGCATGGGACAGGACAGTGTGGTGACTATGTGAAGTGTGTCTGTACATAGCAGCCATAGCTGGATGACCGGCGAGGTACCACACAGGTAGATGTGCAGGGATGCTCGTTGGAGGGCTGCTGGCCATCATGCCCCTGGCAGAAGTGCCACAGCAGGTGTCACCAGATGCATGTTTTGGGCCATCATGGAAGCACAGGCATGTAAGGAACATTATACCAGACACAGTCTGTGGTTCCAGAGGTCTACTCATTCTGCTGTTATTGACAACATCCGTGATCTTGCAGGTGCCCACCATTATTTTGCAGAGGTCCTGGATGGATGGTTGGGTGAGATGGTGGGAATCCTTGACCATGAAAAGCCTGTGTTAGAGCATATGGTGAAAGTAGGGTGACAGCCACGTGGATGTAGGTCAGCAACACCAACAGGTGGAGGTCTATGTGGATGTGCAACAAGTCAAAGCTGCTCCTGTAGCAACATTACCACCACCAGCACTGGAGGGGGGGTGCTGTCCATACCACAACACAGCAGGCCATGTGCAGGGACAGGCTAATATGGTTCTGATGTGATGCACAGGGTGAATGTACTAAAGTGTAGTAATGTAATGCTGTGTAACATGTTTTCAGCAGGAAGGTTTAATGCTTACATGTCAGGATGTGTAGCTGTCCAGCCATGATGCATTTTAGCTGTTATTAACACTGACTGATAGTGGTCTCCATAATGTATTCAGTTTGTGTTGTAGGTGTCTGTGTGTCAGCAGGATGTTGGTCTGCTGTTGTTTCCTACAAGGGGTATGGCACTGTGGTGACACGTTGACTGTGTCATATCCTGGGTATAGCTGAACCCAAGTAACAGGTCTGTACAACAGTTACTGCATGTGCCACATGGCTGATAGGTCTGAGGGGTGTATACAGGTGAGTGCATGGTGGCTGAGGTTAGCAGCCCTTCTACAGTGGACAATGGTAAGTGTACTAGTTGGCACACACCACATGTTTTTGTATAACACACACACACACACACACACACACACACACACACACACACACACACACACACACACACACACACAGTCACTTTGGTGTTGATGCAATACACAGAGAATACTGTACACATAGATGTACTTAATTTTGCAGTGAACCCATTTTATCCTATGTAATTCGACCAACACAAAATAGGCAAAACATCACATCAGTAAATAATCAGTCTTTAATGTCATTGATGATGGTACTGGGAGGGTATATGTCCCTTTCTCCAATGTAGTGCAATCCCGGAGTTGGTAGTCATAGGTGCATTGGTGTGGGTGGCACATCCTTCCACTTTGGAGGGTGTGGGGTGGTGTAGAGCTGCACATAGTGTGAGTGACAATTACTTAACCTGTTAACATAAACTCTACAGTATTACAGCAGACTAAGCAGGGGGATACACACAACAATAACCCCAATGAGGGTGGCTGTGTCCACAACATCGAAAACCAACTATATATACCAACACCAGTATCGCTGTACAGCTATACAGTGGAGAAGAGGGCATTTACACATCTGCTACTAGTTTTGATGGAATGAATTTCCATGACATGATTCCTATGAAATTTTAGAATTTGCCAGTCAGTTCTCAGACAGATGACCTCCTGGGACATGTATTTTCTTCAAACTGAAGTAGATCCTTTCACATATACACACACTTACTTGGCAACACAGAGTAGAACCCATACCTAGGTACTTATTAATACTAATGAGTTTGGCCTTAATTGCACGCACCACACAGCTTTTAGGATGAGGTGTGTCCTGAGTTTCTTGTTAAGTGAGGAACATCACCAGGCTTTGTACAGTATGGTAATGGGGGATGTACTGGGTGTTAATGAAAAATACATATTATGACATACCGTCATATACACATTGACAAACACATAACAGTCATAGACACAGCTGAGAGACCTGGGATTATCAGTGCTAACTACCTTGTCAGTGAGTCCATTCTGCTACAGATAATTTGCACACAGCACATGCATCACTGGACTGGATAGTGAACTCATTTACCTGTATGGTTGATGGTGACAGTGGTATTCATACAGTGGACCTTGGGAATTGTACTGGGGATACCATGGTGTAAAGACAGTATACCTAGCACCCACACTGGATATTTTACTCTCTGAAACACATGATAATACTCTGACATACACACAATCACACATTGACCAGGACTGCAATACAACCCCTTGGCTATCTCATCAGTGCTACTACAAGGATATGCATTTATTGCACATGTCACAGGGATAGTAGGGTGATGGTTTGTCATGGCTCTCCTAATGTCAGCAAAATCACTATCCCTTATACTGTATGGCCAGGTGTATTGTATTTGGAGAATGTGGCCTCAGAATGCTGTATCATACAAATATACACACTTGCACACATACACACACTTGCCAGGACTCAGAGGTTAACTCATGCCTATCTACCCATTTGTACTACAGTGTTCTGCTGGTACTGCAACTCCAGGTAGCCCATAGGGTGAAGAGTGTAACAAGGTACATTTAATGTCCATTACTGCAGCAGCCATTTCTAACTATGGCAATGGGGAGGTGTAGTATGTGAGAAGGTCCTCATGGTATTATCAACTGCAAGTTTACAAACACACAGACATTGTTATTCTCAGCAATGCACACTGACACATTTGTCAGTACTGGGGTCCATAGGTGCTGGTGTTCCTAGGTGTGTACCAGGATATTTCCCATGGAGAGATGAGAAGAGTAGGGGATGTGAGTATAGTGGTATCATGCCACCTGACATTTGTCAGCAGGCCATCTATCAACTGATGCCACGTGATCCTCAGGGTAAAAGTTAAATGCAAAACTATGGGCTAGGCTTGTAAATGCCCTCGGGCAGATAGCCTAGTATGAACCTATGAACCTATGAACCTATGAACATCCAATCATCTGGTGGTCTCTTGCAGAGGGTCAGTGAGGTGCTCCAATTGAAATATATGCAACATAGATTACATAACATGGCGAGTGTCTGAGTTGGAGACTTGTACCCAGGCATGTTCTATTGACTGTGGTAGTCTAGTTGAGATATCCATGGCATCTAGTGCATACAGAGTGGTGTTTCCTAGCTGTGGCATTCATAACACAGCTGGGCAGACATGTCAGTGTCAGTCAAGCATAGATTGTCTGTAAGCAGCCAAGATGGATACCTGACATCTGCACATCTGTACAGAGGACAGACAGAAATCAGCTAGCCAACAGGTAATGCATTAGGAACAATGTTTTGACAGATAGATGTCTTAGATGTCTGACACTGATAGGTATGCTATTACTACATGACAGCAGCCCTCAATGATATGTCCTATTCACATAGTAGTCTACAGTTAATATCCACATATCAGATCAATATCCAGTAGCAAGTACACATAGCTCACACATCAAGAACACGATAGTCAGTACTCAGAGTCCAGCTTTGCCTGCAGGGTTGTATGGTTCCAGTACTACAATCTGCAAATCTACTCTTACTTGGGAAAACACTGTTAACAGTAGTAACATAATGATACAGTACATGCAAGTGTGACTGCACGTAACCTGGGATACTACCTATATATCAAACACATACACAAGGAAAAAATTGTTGTACTAGCTATATATACTCAGATGTCCCAGACACTATACTCACACCCTTTGCTACTGTAATGACAGCACATAGAAGCATGTTATGTACATGGAATTGAATACACTTATTAAAGATGTCATTACCCTAACATTTTTTTACTCTGGAATGTGATCTCTGGTTACCAAGGCTAAGCTTATGCTTAGCAGGAGTAAGCATTACTTGAATATAAATCCTAAGCAGATTTGTGCACTGGTAAGTAAAGCCTACACAGTGTAAGTGTTTATCCATTTAACCATATGTTAGTAGTGCTTACCGTCACACAAACCCACGCAAACTCACTTAAAGCTGCTCAAGACTGCATTAACCACTCTGTATCCAACAGTCCTTGTTCTGCCAAGCAACAAAATAAACAGCTCTTGAACCCAGGACCCTGTACACTATAGTCACAGTAGTTAACCAGTAAGTCATCATAGCTGTGAAAATGGTTGTTGTTTTTTCCAATATATCTGTCAGTACACATACTGAATAGTAGTGAACAACTGCTTTGACTTCTACAATTGCGTAGTACTTGTTGGTGAAATTAGTGTTGAATCAGTATGTTGTTATATCTAAATATGCGTATATAAGATAAATATGGTGTGATACATCTGGAAAGGTATACACAACAGTCATGTTTACACATAACAAGGATATGGATATATATATATATATATATATATATATATATATATATATATATAGATATAGATATATCTATACATGTACATACATACATACATATATATATATTTATATGCACACACACATATATATATATATATATATATATATATATATATATATATATATATATATATATATATATATATATATATATATATATATATATATATATATATATATACTTTTTGAAAGTAATCTTTTGGCCTGCTTGTGGTGAGGAAGCTTCCTCAGACCCTTGTCAGTGTGCACACCTGCAACACACTTGGTCTACCTGCATCATCGCAGCTTGGGTTCCTCTCACCCCCAGCAACTGCAACATTGCCAGATAAAACCACTTCTATGATCTGGTTTCTTCCTATAGTTATTGCAAGCCAAGAATAACACTTTTTAATAAGGATACCTACCAGACAAGCCTGCATAGCACACTTGGTCTACCTGCATCATCACAGCTTGGGTTCCTCCCTCCCCCAGCAACTGCAACATTGCCAGATAAAGCCACTTCTATGGTCTGGTTTCTCTCTACAGTTATTGCATGCCAATAATAACACTTTTTAATAAGGATACCTACCAAACAAGTCTACATAGGTGACTGGATATTTACAGTTCTTGTTATTAGCAGATGTGGTCCTTAACAGCTATGTTTTAAACATTGTGACTGGTTATTTACATTTCCTTTTACAGCACATTTGTTACTTTTACTAGTTATTTTTTAAACATTGTTTTGGCTGGCATGCACACCTGCAAGGCCCCCCAGGCAACTATAGCTTTGTCTATTGCCACTGCGTGGCATAACTTAACAATATGCTTGCTGTATCTTGTCCCAAATAGATCTGCCTCCACACTGAATACTTGTAAAGTAAGGCGAGTACCATTTACTTGGTGTATTTTGTCCCCTAGATAGATTTACCTTCCTTTTTATATTACTTGCACAACAAGGCCATAAAGTAGTGTTTCTGCAACTAACTGCTTACATTCCTAATTCCCTGCTTCTACCTGTTCCTTGCTTTCACTTACATTACAGCTCCAAGGCTTCCACTTCTTATGCTGACTGCTTTTCTTTGCAGTCTTACGTGAGGGGGCAGGCCAGATCTCTACCTTCCCACATTTTGTATCTCCCTCCTCTAACTCCCTCCTCCCCCATGCACATTAACTAGTCTATATTAGTGGATCTCCTTGAGTGGCACCATTTTGAAAGTTATCTTTTGGCCTGCTTATGGTGAGGAAGCTTCCCCAGACCCTTGTCAGTGTGACTGCATAAGTATAAGTAAATTAAACTAAACAAAGAAAAGAAACAAGTAAACCCAGGGATATAATTGGAGTTAGTGTTTGCCCCACTGCGCTCGCCCTCACTGTGCTTGGGCTCACTCCTCTCCCCTCCCTGCTCCCTATTCTCACCCACCCCAACTAGTGCTACATTTCAACTAAACTTAGCCACTCGCCTCATGCTAACCACCAATCACTGAATCTGCCCCACCCTTGTACCCATTTCCATCTCTTCCACTATTCCACATCCAGTAAAGCACAGTCTTCCATCTAACTACCTTACAATCACAAACAACACCTCTCAACATCCACCACACCCACCCCATCCCAAGCAGATCTCTCACTCATGACCAAAACCAGCCAAACCATGCCCAAACTACCCAAACCCACATACATACTCCTCTTACTATTGCTCCTAGGTGTATCCACCCTCCCACTGCTAACTTCTATCACCATCCACCAAAAACAACTTAATTTTATCCACATACCAAGAAAAACTACTTCCACTAACATTATTACAACACACCCGTTTACTCATCTAGTCCCATATCACTACCAAACCTTCTTTATTCACCACTATGCACACAGATTACAGCCATCACACTACCAATCCCAAACAACTATAAAGAACTTTAAGACCCTAAACATACTACTCATACTCTATTTTTACCTGAGAACCCAGCTCATTAACTGCAGTGATGTACACCCAAATCCGAGCTACAGTGGGGAAAAGGGAAATCTCCCATATTGCGCTGTATGCGGATGCGCAAAATGGGAGATTTCCCACTTCCTGTCAACACCGCAAAAAAGATAAAAACATTACGTACACACAGAGCGTACAAGAAGCCTTGCCACTGTGTGCACGTAATGTTTTAAGGTAAGTAAAGTGTTATTTTCTAAAACTTTACATATTCGATTTACTGAAATGTCGATCATATGGTCTCGACCATATGACATTCGAGATTTCAGTAATTCGATTATGTAAAGTGCTTCTATATATATATATATATATATATATATATATATATATATATATATATATATATATATATCTGGTGTTCCACACCGGAACTTTTCAAAAGCTAACGTCACGTTACTTAAGACCAAGGTGAAAAGTTTCAAATCCCCATGCTAAAGGATAATGCTGCCCATGCTGCAAAATCATTTACTAATGGACTCTACGGGCACCTACAGGAATGCATGGATCGTGCTATCACAAGCAAAACCAAGACTCACTCCTCCAAGAAAAGGAAACCAGTCTGGTGGACCCCTGCCATAAACAATCTATACAATAGAAGGAGGAAACTGGTACAGAAAAGAGTAAAATCCCAAGGGGGGAAGACACCCTGATCAGTATCAGCAAGAAACTACAATCCCTCATAAAATCATCCAAGGCTAGCTTCGAAAGAAAAATTGCCAAGGACTCCACAAATAACAACAAGGCATTCTTTAGCTATGTCAAGAATCTAAGTGAGAATTCCCAGATCTGCTCAGAGTTAGTGCAGAATGGCACAAAATACACTGAACTGACCGATAATGCCAACATTCTGACAGACAGGTTTAGTGCAAACTTCACACCCCTCACCCCCAAAAGGGCCCATAACCATTCAAGAAGAATGTAGTGCCCCTGAAATCACAGACACTCAGGTTAAAACAGCTCTCTCAAAAGCCAAAAACACATCATCAATGGGACTGGACGGTGTCCAGGCTGCGTCCTACATGAGATCAAAGATGAACTAACCCCTCACCTAATCACACTGTTCAAACTCAGCTTCTCCACAGGCTATGTGCCCATAGAGTGGCACACAGCAATGTTTTTTCTGCTCCACAAAGGTGGAGCCACAACAGACCCTGAGAATTATAGCCCTATAAGCCTGACTAGCCTGGTCTGCAAGGCTATGGAGCACATCATCATGGATCTCATTAACAGAGACAT
Source organism: Protopterus annectens (assembly GCF_019279795.1). Taxonomy (NCBI): domain Eukaryota; kingdom Metazoa; phylum Chordata; order Ceratodontiformes; family Protopteridae; genus Protopterus; species Protopterus annectens. The sequence continues at coordinate 1,823,347,650 of NC_056731.1, read as the reverse complement.
TGGGAACCTCCAAACATTGGACCTTACCCAGTTCAACTTTGTTAAGGGCAGATCATGCCTCCTAAACCTGGTGGAGTTCTTTGAGACAGTTACCAAGACTATAGATGAGGGAAAGGTGGTCCACACAGCCTAGCTAGATCCCACAAAGGCCTTCGACACCATTCCCCATTCTGGTATTATAGACAAGCTCACCAGCCTGAACATAAATCCCTACATCACAAGATGGGTTGTCATCTGGCTCACGGACAGAACCCACATGGTAAGAGTTACGGGAGCTAGGTCTGACTCTAAACCGGTTACAAGTGGCATTCCCCAGGGCTCAGTCCTAGGACCCCTCGTGTTTGGCATATACTTTTCAGAGGTACAGGTAAGCACAGGAGGACTATAGCTGACCAAGTAAGCAGATGACTGCAAACTAGGGGCTATAATTGACTGTCTGGCTGGCACAGACGTCCTGCAAAAGGGTCTCACTGAGACAGATACCTGGTGAGAAAATCATGGCCTCAAACTAAATGCCAAAAAGTGCATAGTCATCCCCTTTGGAAAAACCAAAATACCCACAAATTACCACATAGGTAGTAGCCCCTTAAATACGGAAGACAAAATAAGAGATCTGGGGTCCCAAGTATATAGTAATCTCTCCTTTGATAATCACATTGCCAAAGTGGTTAGAAAATCCTTCTATGTGTTCCACCTAATCACAAAAAGGTTTGCATCCAGATCAAAAGAGGTCATTGTGCCCCTCTATGCATCACTCATCAGACCCATCATAGAGTACAATGCCCCATTTGGGATGTATCTTACAAGACACCTGCAACAGCTGGAAAGACCACAGGAGTACCTCACCAAGAGGATCACTGGCCTCAAACAGATGCTCTATGCAGCTTAGCTGTACTCGGTTGCATACCGCCTACTCAGAGATGATCTCTGCCTGACATACAAGGCCATGTCCAACCCAGAATTGAAGGAGATGCTCCACCTAAAGAAAACCATATCCCCTCGAGCCACACGCTCTAGGGATCTATACCTCATCACAACAATAAATAGGATGTGCTGGAGGGATAGATTCCTGTCCCAGAGACTTCCCATGCTATGGAACAAGATTCCAATCTACATTAGGCAGACCTCCTCCCTAACCCTCTTCAAGAGAAACCTTGACGAGTGGATGGGAAACAGGAAGTTTACCCCGGGGATCACTTCAGTGGCTCTGCTGGACAGAGGCACAGGGAAGTAATCTAAGGGGGTGACAAAAGCGAACACATTCTGGCTAGGCTTATAAATGCCTTTGGGCAGATATTTTAGTACCTACCTATGAACCTACATATGTATATGTGTATATACACATATATATATATATATATATATATATATATATATATATATATATATATATATATATATACATACATATATATATATATATATATATATATATATATATATATATATATATATATATATATATATATATATATATATATATATATATATATACATATATATAGGTGACTATCTAATAGCCGAATTGATGGAATGCCGAATTACACATTACCGAGACCGGTGTGCTGAACGTACACATTGCCGATTATTGAAACGGCCAAATAACACTATGCTGAAACACACTACATTGAGGAAAGGGAATATATGTGTTTCACCACTGTAGTGTGGTCTCAGAGTTGGTATATTTAAGTAGGGGGTTTGTATGGGGCACAGCCCCCCACATGCGAGGTACAGGGAGGTGAAGCCCCCCTGAAAAACATTTATTTTTAACTACTTAGATATACTAACTCCGGGACCGCACTACATAGTTTCATAGTTTCATAGTTTAGTACTAGGCTATCTGCCCTGGGGCATTTGTAAGCCTAGCCATAGTGATGTGGCTTTCGCCATCCCATGAAATGGTACAAAAATGCACAGAACAGATTTAGAATACTGTGCCTCTGTCTAGTAGTGACACAGTGAAGGTCACCTTATATAATAGAATTAGTTTACTGTGCCCCTGTCTAGTAGTGACACAGATGTGACCCCTGGGGTAAACTTACGAGCTCCCATCCACTCATCAAGATTTCTCTTGAAGAGAGTCAGTGAGGGGCTCTGCCTAACATGAACTGGGATCTTGTTCCAGAGCATGGGAAGCCTCTGGGTTATGAATCTATCCCTCCAGCATGTCCTATTCATACTTGTACCGAGGTTTAAATCTTTAGCTCTCGTGGTTCTGATGGATTTGGATTTTTTGAGGTGGAGCATGTCCATCAGTTCCTGATTGGATATGGCCTTGTACATCAGGCAGAGATCACCTCTGAGCAGGCGGTATGCTACTGAATAGAGCTGGAGTTTTTTTAGTCTGGCAGAATAAGACATATGTTGGAGACCCTTGATCCTCTTGGTGAGGTACTTTTGTGGTCTCACTAGCTGTTGCAAATGCCGGGTGAGGTACATACCAAATGGGGCATTATACTCAATCATGGGTCTGATGAGGGAGGAGTATAGGGGTACAATGACATCCTTGGATCTGGATGTGAATCCCTTCATGATAAGGTGTGCAAGGTAGAATGTTTTTCTAACCACTTTGGCAATGTGGGTGTCAAATGAGAGGTCACTGTCGACTTGGGTCCCTAGGTCTCTGATTAATTTTTCCGTACTCAGTGGGTTGCTGTCTATGTGATAATTTGTGGGTACTTTGTTTTTCCCAAAGGGGATGACTATACATTTTTTGGCATTTAGTTTAAGGCCATGACTCCGGCACCAGTTGTCCGTTTCTGTGAGGCCTTTTTGTAGGATGCATGTGTCCGCTGGTGTATTGACTATGGCGCCTAGTTCGCAGTCATCTGCGAACTTTGCCAGCCACAACCCTCCCATGTTTGCTTTAACATCTGAGAAATAAATGCCGAACAAGAGGGGTCCCAGAACAGATCCCTGTGGGACACCACTTGTGACTGGCTTTGAGTCTGACATTGCTCCAGCGATTTTAACTTTATGGGTTCTGTCCTTTAGCCAGTTTGCAACCCATCTAGTGACATAAGGGTTTACGTTTAAGTTGTTGAGCTTAGCTATGATGCCTGAGTGGGGTATTGTGTTGAAGGCCTTAGCCAAGTCCAGGTAGGCTGTATGGACTGCTTTGCCCTCATCAATGGCTCTAGTGACTGTTTCGAAAAAGTCAACCAGGTTCAAAAGACAGGATCTGCCCTTCACAAAGCCGATCTGGGTGGGGTCAAGTGTCTGTAGGTCCCCAATGTTTATGTTTATGAGTTCCATAATGATTCTTTCCATAGCTTTGCAGACCAGGCTGGTTAAGCTTATGGGGCGGTAGTTCCCAGGGTCTGTAGAGGTACCCCCTTTGTGGAGTGGGACCGCTGTTGCTGTACGCCAGTGTTCAGGTACATATCCTGTAGTAAGGCTAAGGTTAAATAACATTTTTATGTGCGGGTTTAGCTCCTCTTGGAGTTCACGTAGCACGCAACCCGGGATACCGTCAGGTCCCATTGATGCTGTGTTTTTAGCTTTGTTGAGGGCGGCTCTCACTTGAACATCTGAGATGACAGGGAGATTACATTCAGCTGGGATAAGTATTTCTTCTTTTGGGGGTGAGGGAGGGGAGAAATTTGCACTGAACCTGTCAGCCAGAATGTTGGCAATATTTGTGGATTCAGTGTATTTTTTGTTGTTGTGAACTAACTCTGAGCATATCTGAGGGTTTCCGCCCAGGTTTCCAACATAGCTGAAGAAGGCTTTGTGGTTATCTTTAGTGTCCTTGGCAATTTTTCTCTCAAAGTTGGCCTTGGATGTTTTTATAAGAGAACGTAGTTTTCTGCTAGTGTTGATCAGAGATGTCTTCCCTTTATGGGATTTTGCTCTGTCGTGCAGTAGCTTCCTTCATTTGTTATACAATTTGTTAATGGCTGAGGTCCACCAGACAGGACGCTTGCCTTTGGTGGAGAGGGACTTGGATTTATTTGGGATTGCATGATCCATGCATTCTTGGAGATGTCCATAGAAAGCATTTGTGAAGGATTCGGCATTGTGGGATGTGGTATCCACTGGCCCAGTGGGCTTAAAGGATACCATCTCAGTCTTAAGAAGAGTGAAGCCTGCTTTTGAGAAGTTTTTCACTGTGGTCTTTTGTGCTGGGGGTGGAGGTGGGATATGTATATCCAGGGTGATTAGTTTGTGGTCAGATCTCACTAGTGAGGGGTATACCTCCGGTTTGGAGCATTTTGTCCCATGTTTGTGATGATCAGGTCTAGTATATTATCTCCCCTAGTGGGAGAGGTGACTAGTTGTTCCAGTGCATTTGAATTTATGAATTCCAGGAACCTTTGGGCTAGGGTGTTAGGGCTAGAATAATGTACCCAATCTATGTTTGGGTAGTTGAAGTCTCCCAGTATGATAGTATTTTGTGATACATTCATATCCTCCAATGTCTTCAGGAAGGCTGAGTGGGGTTCCTGAGATTGGGAGGGTGGTCTGTAACATGCTACCAGTTGTATAGCAGTTTTGCCTATGGTTAGTTGCACCTGCATGGTCTCCGATGCTTCATGTGTTGCTACTAACCTGGAGGTGTGGGTGTCCTTGATGAATATGGACACTCCCCCTCCCTTTGCGGTTCGGCCTGTGTTTTGGGGCCGAAAAGCATGATACGAGGTATAGCCTGGTAGTGCTGGGGTGCTCTCAGGAGCCTTGAACCAGGTTTCAGTTACTGCACAGACTTCGATGTTCTCCATACTGAGGAGTGCATCGAGTGCCTGCATCTTGAGATTTAGACTTCTGGCGTTGAGCAGCATCACCCTTAGTTTTTTTCCATTTTTGTTTTCTAAGGAGGTGGGTTTGTCTTTTGAGCCTTGCCTAAAAAAGGCACTATGGGGGTGGCAAGAGCCTTAGCCAATATCTGGAAGCCCAGTGGTGACAGGTGCAAGCCGTCCCTTGCGAAGCAGCATGGCTTGTCCAACATGTCATCACAGGCAGACAGACATTGGATCCCTTTAGAATGATACCAGTACTTGAGCCAATTATTAAAGCTGATCATCTTGTCTTTGTATTGTGGCATCATTCTTGGTGAGGGCAAGATGCTGCTCAGGGTCAGGGTCATACCAGCCTGGGCTACATAATCAGAGAGCTCCTCTATGTCTCTTTTCATGTAGCCCAGGGAGGTACGTCTGAGGTCATTCACGTCAGCATGGACAATGACGGAGTAGGGAACCACATTTAAATAATCAGCAATTTGTACATTTGGCACACTGGTCTCAGTAATGTGTAATTTGGCATTCCATCAATTCGGCCATTAGATAGGCACCTATATATATATATATATATATATATATATATATATATATATATATATATATATATAATTTATTTAACATTTGTTGACCGGGCTAGTCTATCTGGATATAAGTCCATTTTCAGTAGAGGCCCGGGGAGAAAAGCTCCAAAAAATGACAAGCAATTTAATACAAATCAAAGTTAGAGGGCACTTGTGATCATGAAGATAATCCAAAATTGTTTGGTTATGTTAACAATAACAGACAAAATAATTAGAATACAATAACAGTTAAATTCACAATAAAAAATGTCATCCCATTAAATCCACAACAATAAGTTTTTTTTTTTTTTTGTTAATACAAGGAGTAGAGAGGGGATTATTGATGGTACAATGAGACAGAAAGAAAAAAAAAAGTGGGGGGAGGAAATACAGAGAGGTTTGCTAAGAATAATGTAGGAAGGAGAGGTAATGAAGCTGGGAGAAGTAGTTCAAATGTGCAGGTTATGTAGCATACAGAATAAGAATAGCATAATGTGAAATAATTTAGGAAGAGTAATCTAGTAACATGCAGGAAGGGAGATTTTTAGTCAGGGTTGCTGCATGGACAGAGCCAATGGTTTGTGAAATAAAGTTTTAGCTTCTTTTTGAAGAGTGAGGAAGAGGAGATTGTAGTGAGGTCTGTTGGGAGTTGGTTCCAGCATTTCCCTACTACATATATATATATATATATATATATATATATATATATATATATATAGATGGATATACACTATATATATATATATATATATATATATATATATATATATATATATATATATATATAGATTCATAGATGGATATACACTAGGCTATATATATGGGCATATATATATATATATATATATATATATATATATATATATATATATATGTAAGGTAAGCACCTTAACCATTATGCCAGCCTCCCACATACCTCAGCACCAATAGTCGCAACATTTAGTGCAAGGGGATGTCATGTAAGTACTGCAGATATAAATGTGGAATGTTGCTACAGTAACAGGGGTTGTGTAAACAGACATGTTGTGTGGGAAGTCACTTCTGATACTGACATGTACGCCATCAGTTATTGACAAACATAAGATCATTATAGTGAAGTAACACACAAATCACAGTAATGATCCTCTGGAAGACAGCAGAGATATGACCAATAAATGTGGACAGTCTGACGCAATCTGGTCAGTGTAGAGGTATACACAGAACTCCTTAGTGCAAGATGTGTGGACCAAGCCTGACAAAGTGGATGTCTACAGCTAAATGGGGATATCACAAAAATACTGGAATAGATAAGCTCGCACAGTTGATGCATTCACACACTCCTGTCTGTCCTAACACTTATTAACCAGAGGAGCAAAGTTAGTGACATACATCTTTACAGCATCCGACTGCTTTGTCAAAAATACACAACAGTTATGGTGACCAGGCAACAGTACATCTGACACATATCTGGACATAACATCACACTAGGTAAATACACTGAGCTGCTAGGCATGTCACATCACAGAGCATTGTGCAAACTACAGGCAGACTGCCACAACACTGACCCAAGTTTCCTATGGGGGAATACACATGTACTTGCAAATATAGCAGGCACTACAGGCATGTAACAGCACAGAGTAACAGACACCAGTGTGAAAGTGCATACCCACAACCAATCTGCACACAATCACAGTTACATTATGGTAAGCCTAGGTTCATAGGTCCATAGGTTCATAGGTTCATACTAGGCTATCTGCCCTAGGGCATTTAGAAGCCTAGCCAGAGTGTGTTTGGCTTTCGCCACCCATTTTAACTGAATTTTGCTATGCCCTTTTTCGAGGTTAGTATACTGTGCCTCTGTCTAACAGTGACACAGAAGTGATACCCGGGGTAAACCTACTATCTCCCATCCACTCATCAAGATTCCTCTTGAAGAGAGTCAATGAGGGACTCTGCCTAACCTGGACTGGGATTTTATTCCAGAGTGAAGGGAGCCTCTCAGTTATGAATCTGTCCCTCCAGCATGTCCTATTTATTTCAGTGCTGAGGTTCAAGTCTCTCGAGCGCGTAGCTCGATAGGATTTGTATTTTCTGAGGTGCAGCATGTCCATTAATTCCGGGTTGGACATGGCTTTATACGTCAGACACAGATCGCCTCTGAGCAGGTGGTATGCCACTGAGTAGAGCTGGCATTTCTTTAACCGGGCAGCATATGGCATCTGTTTGAGCCCTTTGATCCTCTTGGTGAGGTACTTTTGGGGTCTTTCCAGTTGCTGCAGGTGTCTGGTAAGGTACATCCCAAAAGTGGCATTGTACTCAATTATGGGCCTGATGAGGGATGAGTAAAGAGGCACGATGACCTCCCCTGATCTAGATGTGAATCCCTTCATGATTAGGTGGGCTATTTAAAATGTTTTTCTAACCACTTTGGCCACGTGGTTGTCAAATGAGAGATTGATATCAACTTGGGTCCCCAGGTCCCTAATTACTTCTTCCGTACTTAATGGATTACCACCTATGTGGTAATTTGTGGGCACTTTGTTTTTGCCAAAGGGGATGACTATACACTTTTTGGCATTTAGCTTGAGGCCATGGCTCTGGCACCAGTTTTCTGTTTCTATTAAGCCCTTTTGTAGGATGCTTGTGTCAGCTGGAGAATCGATTATGGCGCCCAGTTTGCAGTCATCTGCGAACTTGGTCAGCGACAGTCCTTCCGTGTTAGCCTGTACCTCCGAGAAATATATACTGAACAAGAGAGGTCCCAGGACTGAGCCTTGTGGGACGCCACTTGTAACTGGTTTGGAGTCTGACATGGCTCCAGCAATTCTAACCATGTGGGTTCTGTCCTTGAGCCAGTTTGCAACCCATCTAGTGACATAGAGGTTTATATTTAAGCTGGTGAGCTTATCTATAATGCCCAAGTATTGTATCAAAGGCTTTTGCAAGGTCCAGGTAGGCTGTGTGGACCACCTTCCCCTCGTCAATGGCCTTGGTGACTGTTTCAAAGAAATCAACCAGGTTTAAGAGGCAGAATCTGCCCTTAACAAAGCCGAACTGGGTAGGATCCAGTGTCTGTAGGTCCCCAATATCTTTATTTATGAGGTCCATGATGATCCTTTCCATAGCTTTGCAGACCAAGCTAGTCAAGCTTATGGGGCGATAGTTTCGAGGATCTAATGAGGCACCACCTTTGTGGCGAGGGACCACTGTTGCTGTACGCCACTCTTTGGGTACATATCCTGTAGTAAGGCTGAGATTGAACAGTAGTTTTATGTTTGGGTTTAGTTCTTCTTGGAGTTCATGTAGGACACAGCCCGGGACACCGTCTGGTCCCATTGATGCTGTGTTTTTTGCTTTGGAGAGGGTGGTTCTTACCTGAGCATCTGAGATGTCAGGGGGGCAGCACTCTGCTGGGATAGATATTTGCCCTTTTGGTGGGGAAGGGGGGAGATGTTTGCGCTGAACCTGACAGCTAGGATGTTGGCAATGTCTGTGGGTTCAGTGTATTTTTTGTCATTTTGGACTAATTCTGAGCATATCTGGGAATTCCCACCCAGGTCCTAACATAACTAAAGAAAGCCTTGTGATTATCCTTAGTGTCCTGTGCAATTTTTCTCTTGAAGCTGTTAATATTACAGTACATGGACTGTGTGAACAAAACCACCCTCATATGAGCCAATCACACAGTAACCCTACATTATACTGAGCCAATACACAGTGTAGTCTGATGCCTGACTGTGGTATGGGACATGTGTCAGTCTGGCCCTACAAGCATGTATGCTGATAGGGTAACATAAAATGGAGCAGCATGCAACATCAGATAGAACTAGATCAAGAACAATTACCTCTACCACAGTCTGTACACAGGCAACATAACATATTCACAATACACACTCTGTCAACAATCACCATAAGTACACAGACCTCACTACTGTACACACTACAACAGAATGTCCAGGTTTTCTCCTCAAATATAAGAGCTACTATACATAACATGTCTAGCAGTCTGATATCTCACTGGCTTGTTATCAGGTATGATGTCAGTAAATAATGATGTACTGTACATATGCACCTCTTACTGCATGAAATATGGACAAAGGGTGACAGACTTGGGGGATGGAGGCACAAACACAGGGCCAATATTGACATATTGCTGTGATCAACTGAGAAATTTCCTGGTGTAACAGGGTTTGTTGTGACATATCTCTTCTGAGGGATGTGAAGTCAGTAACTCACATGGATGTCACCATGTATTGACTGCAATCATCAGAGTATGCTACTGCATATCTAAGGATAGGAAATGTGTGAGTAACACAACACAAGTACAAATCCAAACTCTGGACAGTCTGCAGATAGCCCTACATGTGAGAGTTCCCTCAACCACATAACGCTGTCATGCCAGACTTGAAATCATGTAGAACAGCCATATCCACACAAACCCTGTTAAACCAAAATTACTTCAAATGTAGAACAGCAATACTTACATTCTGTCCCCATGTCTGGAACATTCCTCTCCTGTTTGTTGGCCTGCCTCCACAGTGTATGTTGTAAGAGGTATTTACAACTACCCTCTGTGATGCTGTTTGTCAAACACCAACATGAAGTCCTGCTCACAGTCAAGGGAAAGGGCCAAAACCCACTTGAAGTGCTTAGTTATAGGAGTGTGTTTCCATGCAATTGGCTATAGGAATGATACCACAGCTGTTCCACATGCAATTAGGAAGTGGGGGGCTGCAATTCATGCACAGGCCATCAGCTGATCATGAGCATCCCTTACAAAACTCATGCTGCTGCCTGTGCAAAACAGATGTCCTTTTCCACATCCACCAGAGAGGGGGAGAGAGACAGAGACAGACAGACAGAGACAAAGTAAGAAAGGAAGGGTGTAAGCGAGTAAGAGCCAAGCGTGTCTGTGTATGATCCATGGATGGAGAGTGGTATCTGGATATTATAACAGTTGCCTATATTGTTTACTAATCCATACTGTCACATAGTAATTGCAAATGGCTGTACAAATTTATGGCTGAGGATTGTCCACAACAACCTCTACAGTGTTTGAAAAATGTTGGCCTTGTAATGTGGACAATGGGACATATAGATCCTCAATATAATGATGTAGCAAAATCCACACTACAATGGATCCTGTCAATACACAATCACACCAACACCCACACAGGATACTGATGATACACACACAAGCACACACTTACCAGCACTGAGTTTCAAACCCCTACCTGACTATGCATTGCTATTACAGTGTTATGCAGTTATTGCACATACCTCAGAGCTTACATGCTGAAGAGTTGTCCAAAGGTATCTTTGAAGGTGAGTGACATCAGCAACAGTGCTAAAGGAGGGATAAAGGAAGTATAGTACATATGAATGTCCACAGAAGCAAGTGTCAATAGAGACACACACACTCTCTGTTGGGGAAACACACACATTTTCACAATCAAGATTAGAACCTTTTACCTAACTAGTCTGTTACACTACAGTGTTACACAATTATCACAAGTGCCACAGAGGTCATATGGCTGATACATGGCCAAAGGGTTATTTCAAGGTGAATGACATCAGCAGGCATGCTAAAGTAGGGCAATAAGAGGTGTAGTGATTGTGAATGGCTTCAAAATCATTAATCTCCACAGACACACACACACACACACACACACACACACACACACACACACACGCACACACGCACACACACACACACACACACACACACACACACACACACACACACACACACACACACACACACACACACACACACACACACACACACACACACACACATTTGCCAGAATAAGATGCATAGGTTCATTGCTTCACAGGTGTGTAGTAGGTGAATGAGCATGATGGCTGTACAAGGCTAAGTAACGGGAATACCTTGGCATCAGGCCACATGACAATGGTCTCCAGTGTCGCTCAGGGTGTAGTCCCAGCATGATACAAGTATTCAGTGGAGTTAGTGGCATCTGTCCATACAGGGCATGTGTATAAGGCATGGTATTCCCTTTGTGGGTTACATATGCAGACTCTACAGTTGTTGCAGGCATCCAGTGAGGAACATAGCAAAAGGGCCACTGTAAGCATTTATTTGCCTACTGTGGGGATGGAACAGGCTGCTATGTCCTTTTACTTGCTGGATAACACACATTCAGGAGATGTAACACATCACAGTACTTTCTGATGTCAGTGCCACTGTTGTGGTCAACAGGCATGTAGACCACTGCAATCACACCATGGTTACTATCTGTGAGGCAATATGCAGGGAACTACCAATATAGTGGTTGTTGCCTAGCCAAGTGTGTTTGTGTATGAGACATGGGTGGATAGTGTTCTCTGAGTAATACAAGGGTTGCCTATATTGTTCACCGATGCATAAAGTCACATGTAGGGCTATGGATTGTCTACACCAGTCTCTCTGGTGTTTGACATCTGTTGTCCTTGTAAGGTGGACATTGTGACATATAGTAGGTACTCAATATAATAATTTAGCAAGCCCCACAGCCAGCAACCTCTACACAGGATACTGGTGACAGACACATACACTTGCCAGTACTGAAATTCAAACCCCTATCTAGCTATGCATTGCTACAACAGTGTACCACATTTATCGCATGTGCCACAGAGCTTATAGGGTGGCTGTTGTCCCAAGGTACTTCTAAGGTGAAGAACATCACTAGCCCTTGTAAATACTGGCATTGGGTGATAGATCCCAAAATAATTTGACCCTAATCACACATTTACATTTGCCAAGGGTGAAGTTCAAACCTCTAACTAACAATCTTTACAGACCATTATGTTACACGTTTACCACATGCACAACTGACCTGACCATGGTTAGGGTTGGCAACAGGTACTTCTAAGGTGGACGATATCTGCAGGACTGCTAAAGTCAGGCTCTGAGATGTGTGCTGGCAGTAAATGAGGCCAAAATCTTTGAGGTATACACACAAACACTTGCCACAGATAAAATTCAAACCCATACCTGTGTAGCTACTACACACCACAGAGCTTATAGGGTTGATTTTGTCCAAAGGGGTATTTCAAGGTGACTGACATCAGCGGGATTGCTAATGTAGGGCAATGGGAGGTGTAGTGACTGTGAATGGCCTCAAAGTCATTATTCTCTACGCACAGAGTTTTACAGTTGCCATGTCTGGGATTAGAACTCCTACCTAACTAATATGTTATAGCATTACACAGTTATCACAGGTCTATATTAGGACACCGAACATTTAAAATGTTGAGTGTTCTAATATCGACCCATTTTCAGTGAATGCTGAAAATATCGAAGAAGCAGAAAACCGAATTCATTCCTAGGGAAAGAATTCAGTTGTCCGTTTCTGTTGCTTCGGTATTTTCAGCAATCTGTTGGAAAGTTATGGGTCAGGTTGAGATAAGTGTGTGATTGAGTGCGGGTTAGGTATGTGTGCAATTGTGTAGACATGAGGGTTAGGGCGGGTTAGGTGAGTTAGGGTTAGGGCGCGGGTTAGGTATGTGTGCAATTGTGTGGACATGAGTGTTAGGGTGGGTTAGGTGAGTTAGGGTTAGGGCACGGATGAGGTGAGTGTGCGATAGTGATGGACCTTAGGGTTAGGGTTTGGGTTAAGGTAAGTGGATAGTTAGGGGTGTGTGTATAGTTTAGTGTAGGGTTAGGTGTAAAATTTTAGGTGTGTGTGTGTGTGTGTGTGTGTGTGTGTGTGTGTGTGGATTGCTGTTTGTTTGGTGTGCTCGTGTTGTGTGTATGTGATTTGGAACAGCAAATTTTTTCCCTAGGAAAAAATTTGTTGTTCTGAACGTTCGATGTTTGGTATTTTCGAATGGTAGGATTCGATATTAGAACACTCGGCATTTTGAATATTTGGTGTTCTAATATAGACCCGTTATCGCACATGCCATGGAGATTACGGGACTGAGAAATGGCCAGAGGGTTATTTCAAGGTGACTGACATCAGCATGAGTGCTAACATGGGCTATGGAAAGTGCAGTGTGTTTGAATGGGCCATAAACCATTCCTCTGGAAACACACACACAACACTCAGTCACACAGAACTTTACATTTGGCAGGACTGGGTATACAAATGCTACATGAATACTGATTTGTACTATCATGTTACACAGTTATCACAAGCATCACAGACTCTATAGGGCTGAGGGCTAACAAAAGCAAATGTCTATAGTGATTGACATTGGCACATCATGTGATATTGGCCAATTGGATGTGTGGTGGGTGGGACAGGACTCATGATGGCAATCTCTTTGTCACTGTCTGCCTCTCTCTTCCCCACATCTCTGTGTGTGTATGTTTGACCTATTATAGTGTGTTGGCCTTGGATATGTGTGAGTATTCCTATCCAATGTGTGTGCACAGCATGAATGGTGTGCAGTGTGGTGTGTGTGCACAGACATCTGCAAATGACAGATATGTATAATCCACTGTGCTGTCAGACATGGGCTTCATTTTTCTAAGTGTAGGAGCATGCCCAGTATGGCATTCTGTATGTTGTTGTCAGACATGTGCTTCATTTCTCTAAGTGTAGGAGCATGCCCAGTATGACCTTCAGTATTGAGTGTGTGAATCCATTCAAGGTAGTTTGTACTCCAGTGCAAGATTTTGTGTTCTACACCTACAGCTAGCAACCTGTTTCTGCATGATACCTCTAGATAGGTTGACAATATGGAGTCACAATGGGAGAAAGTTAGTGGGATATTGTAACTATTGCTGTCTGTGCTGCTTGTGTTACATGGTTGGTGTTAGCAGAGATATTCAGACATGTACTGTTTTACACAGTGATGTATTATGTCATCAACTACTGATAGATATAATTATTTGCTCACAGTTATTTCCTGGGAAATACAAGATGAATGAAGCTGTGTCCAGTATTGTGGTCTGCAGCTTACATATTCTTGCACACTCATGCCATTCTGGAGGGGTTGCTGCAGACACTTGCTGATGGATCTGTGTAAATGGTCCAGCACCTTGGTACTGTGGTGGCTGAGGATCCCCTGCTTATACATCTATTGACATAACAGAATGGCCATATCCTGGTGTGGTCATACCTCTCAGCTGTACAGATTCACCCAGATTACCCAGAGGCAGGGCTCATATATATGGTCAGTTCCCTTTCACATTGTGGTTTATGAGTGGGTTTATAGCCACCCATTACTGGGGTTGCAGGCAGGGGTAGTATGGGCACACATCAGAGTTTCAGACTTCACACACTCCATGCCGTCCATGCTTCTACAACCCCCCACTCTGTTATTCTATCCTCTTCCTAAAATTATGCGAGTGATATCTGCAGAGTATCCCTTTAGTTGTCCCTTCATCCCAGCATTATTTAGGGGTTGGTCCACAGTTCATGCAGTAGGACATAGTGGTCATGCTCCTGGGATTGGTCAACATGGCCTTGCATTTGTGTTCTGTGGACTGTGTTATATTGTCAGTTGAGACCCCATGAGATAACATGGCAGTACGGGTGAGGCACAGGCCTTTGACAGAGGACTGCAGGGCATTTGGTAGTGATACAAGCCATCTGTAGCAGGCCAATGCATTCTGTCACTCCTACAGTCCCAGGCTGTGACCCACTGGATTCCCCTGGGGAGACAGGGTAAGTGTGTAAGGTGTTAATGGCAATAGTTCCTGTCCATATTAATCCATTGAGCTGGATGCTGTCAAGGTGCTGCTTACAACTAGGGACAGACCTGCATGGGACACCTCTTCAGCATGCTGCATTCTGTGGGTATTCCCATACAGAAGTGGGGGTCATACTGTACTCATTCCCAACAGCAGGGATATGACCTGTGATCAACCTGTGGATGATGGTGGGGTGAACTGAGTGCATGTGTGATATGGAAGCTTCTTGCAGCTGACTCACAGATATACATGGGACATTCCCCTTATGCTGCCTTGTGCAGGTACATAGGCAGTCTCTCATTACTTCATAACTGTGCCTTTTGTGGTCTCCAAGTGATTGGCCAGAATACATCAGTATTCCATACTACACAGTCAACTAATGTGCTGCTAACCTGTATGTACAATTTCAAAGGTGTGCGCAGTTGACAGTTACATTTTATGTACTCTGTCTAAGGTACTTCCACCTGTGTACTGTTTGTTTGTCTGGGCCCACAGTCATGGCATGTCCATCTTTTAGTGGTGACAGATATTGACATCTGAACAATGAATATGGATGACTACTGAACTGGGTCTTGCTGGGATGCATTGTGGTTGGCACTGCAGTTGTCAGAACATGGCCCTGTCATCAACAGTACTGGCCATAGGCCACCAGGACACAGTCCACCATGCCTACATGCTGACCACTTCCACACAATGTACAACACACAACAACCCAACACAAAGAGCCCTGCATATTGTACACATGCAACAATCTATCCAGTGAATTGGGCCATCTCAAGTAATCTGTGCTCCAGTGTTATTAACCCCACTCGTACATGTTACTGCATTTCTACATAGGATTGTGGGGGGGGGGGCACAGCTGACAACTGTAAATATTTGCTATGACTGTACTGGTATTTCGGGTACTCTGTTGGCTTCCATTTCAGTTTGTATTCTGACCTATCATGCAGACTAGAGGCATATCAGTAGAGTACAGATCTTAGGTTTTATTGACCTACGTTTCAGTTTCAGGCTTCATACCCTGCAGAACTAACATACAACTGCCTGACCTGTTGTAGTTTGTCTGTGTAGGTCTGGAGGGGGGCTGTTATCCATTGCCATTAGTTGGAGGCCTTAGGCCAGCCTTTCTTTATGGTCATCTACACCTGCCCTGCTGGCTGAGGCTGTTGTTGGGTATGCGAACCTCACTGACATGCATGTGTGTATCCTATGGACACACATTTGGGCCTCCACATGTACTGCAATGTGATTTGTCACCTTGTCTAGTACGGCCTACTTTGTTGACACCAGTATTTGTTATGGATTTCATGCTGGCCATATAGGTGTCCACTATCTGCTGCCATCCCATTCAGCCACCCGATTCTCTTGCATGCTCACATCCATACTATAGCTACAACTAGCAGAACATGCTACTCCATTCAGCAGTTGATAGGAAGAGTGACTTAACTGTGGCTGTGCCAGTACTGAGCATGGTGCTTGAGGGCTGACTATGTCTGATGCACATAGTACACCCCCTATACATGGTAAAGCACAGATAGTGTCATGTTTGACATCCCTTTTACTGAATGTGCGAGTCAGAGAGAGGTGTCATTCCGTGGGTTCCTACCATGTCAGTGTATGTGCTATGTGCTGCCTCTTTACCAGAGCCGGGGCATACTGGGCATGGCTCCTTCTGCCTACATGAGCAGTCTCAGGTTGTTCCTCCTCTGAGTCACTTTGTGCCTGTGCTGGCCTTGGCAATGATGGGGGGCTGTGCTGTTCCTGCTGCGGCTGTTTCCGCAGGATCATAATGTGTAGCATGGCACATACAATGAAAATTTGTGTACATGTAGCTGGGGAGTGCTGCAAAGCTCCACTGGATATGTCCAGGCACCAAAACCATGACTTGAGCATTCCAAACACATGCTCTATTATGATTCTCATTTGTGTGTGTGCCTCATTATGGAGTTCTTGTTCAGGTGTGTGTGCATTTCTGATGGGTGTCACCAGCCACGGCTCCAATGCATAACCAACATCCCCCACTAGCTGGCCATATGGGCTGTCCCCATTGGCAAATCTCTGGTACAGCTGTGTCATATGCCAGATGTGGGAGTCATGATAGCTTCCAGGGCTGCCAACACACAGATTCATTATATTGCCCTGGGCATCGCACATGACCTGGCAGTTGATGGAGGGGAACCCCCTGTGGTTTATGAAGACCCTACCCCGCTCACCAGGTGGTACTTTGATGTGTATGTGTCTATAGCACCCACTACCTCAGGGTATTCTGCTATTTGGTGGAAGAGATGCATATTGCTGGTCAACGCCTCATGGGTGTTGAGGAAATATTTGTGCTTACTGGCATGTGCTGACATGGCATCCAGAAACTGCTGGAGTACCCTGAATGCTGATGCCTGTGAGATCCCCATGATATCCCCAGTTGGCCCTTGGAAGGTACCTGTGGCTAGTATTCTTAAGCCTACCCATACCATGGTATTCATTGGAATGGGTTACCCTCTGTTGGTTCTGTGTGTAAGGTGTGGCCAGTACAGCTCAACAATTTGCTGTAGAATGTCCCTGTCCACCCTATAGCACTCCACTATCTCCAGCACATGTAGCCCCTGGTAGGTTACTCTGGGTCTGTACACTCTTCTTCTTCTCCTCACTGTGGGTTGGTCATCAGCATTCTCATCTTCACCACCCTCAGCCTCTTACACATATTAATGTATTAGAGTGACAGCAGCCCCTATCATTTTGTTAGTTTTGTCAGGTAAAATTTCCCCTCTGCATACACTTGTGATATAGAGTTTGTGGGAAAAACCAGAGTGAAAGGTATTTGCATAGTTTATAGTACTGTGCTGGGCTGGGCTGCTGCCTGTGTAATTGGCTGTTTCTGATACATTTCACCTGCCAGCTATGCTAGTTCTCCTTGACTGCCTTCCTACTGCCGTTTTCCCTTCTCATTGCCTTCCTGTTTAAGCCCTGATGTGTGCCACACATACCCAGTCCTCAGATGTGAGCAGAGCTGCTATTTCCTGTTTTTTTTTGTTTAAAACACCAGTTTAGGCAATGTAAACACTGCTAGGCAGCCTCAGACACCCCCCTTCCTTAGCTGTGCTTAGCTAAGGGCAAACACGGGCCACAGTGTCAAAGGCTTTAGTCAAGTCTAGAAATAAGGAAGAGACTAGTTTGCCATTATCTATAGCTTTATTGACAGTATCTATATAGGTTAGAAGGGCAATGCTAGTACCATGGGATGGAGAGAAGCCATGTTGTATAGAAGATAGGCCTTCTTCCTGCAGATGATAGTCTTGCAATTGTTTTTGAATACATTTTTCAAGCATTTTGGCAAGGAGAGATAAGATTGCTATTAGTCTAAAGTTATTAATGTCTGTTGAATTTCCTCCTTTGTGCAGAGGGATAATACATGACTTTTTCAAAAGAGAGGGAAGGTAGAATTCCTGAACTGACCTATCTATAAGGACTGAGACAGGATAGGCAATGCTATTGGTTGCTGTTTTTAAGCACTTGCTTGGAAGGTCATCAGCTGAAGAAGAGCACAGTTTAAGTTTGTTTATGAGTAGTTTTATATAGGATGTGGGACAGGTTTAAAGGTGTAATTGGATATGGTGATATGGTAGTTTTGGGCAGGACTGGGATTAGATGTTGAGGAATCCTCAGTAAGAAATGCTATATTCCCTTTACAATTAGAGTTTACAACATTTTGCAATTCCATATTATGCACCATTCCATAGTTGTTCCTGTAATTGAGGTAGCATGAGTCTAATTATGATTATGGGGTGTCATTCATATTGGATGTTGATGAAGCGATTCACTGTAGTTTTAATATGATTATTATTAAGCCTACTCCGAGATCCTCTTCTAAGTTTAAGAGATTTTGCAGAAAACAAAAGGGCAACATCATTTGTATAGTAAGCATGCAGGCAGTATTTCCAGCAGTGGACATTTCATTGATAAATAATTTAAAAAGCAATGAGCACATTACAGACAATTTTGGTATTCCAGTGTCACTCGACTGGGGCTCAGTAAGCACCAGAGTTCTGATTATGTACTGGTGAGTAAATACCTAGAAAACCAATTAATGGCTGTTATAGGCTCATAGGTAGGTACTAGGCTATTGTCCCAAGGCCCTAAGTAAGCCTAGCCAACAAGTTTCTCTGGCTTATGCCACCCAAGAAAGTTATTTTCCTGTGCCCCTGTCAAGCAGAACCACAGAAGTGATCCCCAGGGTGTATTTCCTATTTCCCATCCACTCATCAAGATTTTTCTTGAAGAGTGCTAATGAGGAAGTTTGACATAGATGGGTAGCTTGTTCCAGAGTATGAGAAGTCTCTAGGACAGTAATCTATCCCTCCAGCATATGCTGTTTATTGTGGTGATAAGGTTTAGGTCCCTAGAGCATGTAGCTCAGAGGAATTGGGATTTCTTTAGGTGTAGCATGTCCAACAGCTCTGGGTTTGACATAGCTTTATATGTTAGGCAGAGATCACCTCGGAGTAGGTGATATGCTACAGAGTAAAGCTGAAGTTTTTTGAGATGGTCAGTGTAGGGCATCTGTTTGAGGCCAGTAATCCTCTTTGTGAGGTACTTCTGTGGCCTTTCCAGCTGCTGCAGATGTCTTGTGAGGTACATTCCAAAAGGGGCATTGTACTCTATAATGGGTCTAATGAGTGTCGAGTAGAGGGGAGCAATGACCTCTTTTTTCCTGGATGAGAACCATTTTGTGATGAGGTCTGCCATGTAGTAGGATTTCCTGACTACTGTGGCAATGTGATTATCAAAGGAGAGACTACTCTCCACCTGAGTCCCAAGGTCTCTTATCACACATTCGGCATTAAGTAGACTGCCGCCTATGTGGTAGTTCATGGGTACAGTAGTATGTGGTAGTTCATGGATGACAGTGCACTTTTTGGCATTGAGTTTGAGGCCATGGCTCTGACACCAGGCATCTGCCTTAGTGAGGCCCTTCTGTAGGATGTCCACATTTGGGGACTCAACTATGGCTCCTAGTTTGCAGTCATCTGCAAACTTTGTTAGCCAGAGGCCTTCTGTGTTAGCCTGTAATTCAGAGAAGTAGATACCAAACAGGAGAGGTCCCAGGACTGAACCCTGTAGTACTCCACTTGTCACTGGTTTGAAGTCAGTTTTGTAGTCTGCAACTTTTACAGTGTGGGTTCTGTCAGTTGGCAACCCATCTTGTGACATAGAGATTTATACCTAATTTAGTGAGTTTAGCTATAATTCCAAAATGGGGGATGGTGTTGAAAGCCTTGGCAAGGTCAAGACAGGCTGTGTGAACCACCTTACCCTCATCTATGGCTTTGGTGACTGCCTCAAAGAAATCAGTCAGATTCAGGAGGCATGATCTTCCTTTCACAAATGCGAACTGAGTGGGGTCCAGAGTTTGGAGGTTACCAATGTCTTATTTTATGAGTTCCATGATGATACGTTCAATGGTCTTGCAGAACAGGCTCGTTAGGCTAATAGGGTGATAATTCCCGGGATCAGTGGTGGCTCCCCTTTGTGGAGTGGGATAACTGTTGCTGTGTGCCATTCAGTGGGCACAAAGCCTGACATGAGGCTATGATTGAACATGGTGCTTTGGTGGGGAGCCAGTTCATTCTGAAGTTCATGTAAAACGCAGCCTGGAATGTTGTCCGGTCCCATGGATGCTGTGTTTTTGGCTTTAGAGAGTGCAGCTTTTACCTGCGTAGTTGTGATTACAGGGACACTGCATTCTTTATGTATAGATATGGGCCGTTTAGGGGGTGGGGGGGTAACGTTTCCACTGAACCTATCTGCCAGGATGTTGGCAATATCAGTTGGTTTTGTAATTTTCATGCCATTGTGCTGTAACTCAGAGCAGATTTGGGTGTTGCCATTGAGATTCTTGACATAGCTATAGAATGCTTATAAGGGATCTCAGCTTCTTACTGAGGCTGATCAGGGAGCTCCTCCACTCATGGGATTTTACTCTCTTTTGCAACAGTTTCTTCCTTCTGTTGTAGAGTTTGTTTATGGCAGGAGACCACCAGATTGGCTTCTTTTTTTGGAGGATTGCAACTTGGTTCTGTTTGGGATAGCATGATCCATGCACTCGTGTAAGTGCTTATAGAGTGCATTTGTGTAGGATTCAGCAGTCATAACTGTATTGTCCATCTGCATGGGTGTCATGACATTCACGACTTCTGTCTTAAGAAGCATGGAGTTGGCTTTGGAGAAATGTTTTACCATGGTTTCCTTAATGGGGTTGGGGTCGGGATGTGGATATCTAAGGTGATTAGATTATGGTCAGATCTGACCAAGAAGGAGTTGACTTCAAGTGTGGAACACTGGTCACTCATGGTGGTAATGACTAGGTCTAGGATATTGTTGCCCCTGGTGCGGGTGTGGATAAGTTAATCCAGGGCATTGGAATTTATGAATTCCAGAAAGCATTGAGCGAAGAAGTTGGTACATGAGTAGTTTTCCCAGCTAATAGTGGGGTAGTTGAAATTGCCCATTATTAGGGCATTTGGTTGAACCCTAATATTTTACAGTATATCAAGAAAAGAGGAGTGGGAATCCTGGGGCATGGTGGGGGATCTGTAGCAAGCTACAATTTGGATTGCAGTTTTGCCCAGAGTTAGTTGCACTTGGATAACCTCGGATGCATTATGGTGAGCAACTACCCCGGAGGTGTGGATAGCCTTAATGAGTATGGACACACCTCCGCCTTTGGTGTTCCAGTCCAGGTTAGATGGCTGAAAAGTGTGGTATGAGTTATAGCCTGGCATTGCAGGGGTGTTCTCTGGAGCCTTGAACCAGGTCTCAGTCACTGCACAGATATCGATGTTCTCCATTTTAAGGAGTGCCTTGAGTGAGTGCATTTTGAGATTTAGACTTCTAGCATTGAGTAGCATTACCCTCAGTTTTTGCTTGACTGCTCCCGTTACGGTGGTGAATTTGTAATTTGAACCTTGCCTAAAAAAGGCACTATAGAGATGGCAAGAGCCTTAGCCAATATCCGGAATCCCAGGGGCGACAGGTGCAGACCATCTCTGGCAAAGCATTGTGGTCTGTTGAACATGTTGTCCCAGGTAGACAGTTTTTCAACTCCGCATATGTGGGCCAGACATAACGACAGAACAAAAATACTGACCATTTTAACTGTACCGATATCTGTATATAACAGCTTGTGCTGTTTAATATTGCAATAAACAAGGATAACTTACTGATGATATATTTCGCTAAAGACTGAAGACTGTGACAAAAAAGACAGATATTACCTGTAAACTGTTTTGTTATATTTTTAGGAATCATAAGATGCAAAACTACTGGAAAACTTTTTTTATTTTTAATGCTTTAGCATTATGTTGTACATTTTCTTGACATTTCCCCACTAATTCAAGTCTATCCTCCACCATTTTCTTGACAGAACAACTAGACGGCTATGTAGTTTTATTCACCTACCCATAATATTTTATTTGATCCATTAAATGGCATGAACTGAGGGTAACATGGGCAATTCTTTTTCATTCTGTAGCTAGGAGAGGGTTTCCATGTGTTTGCTCTGTCACATGCATTCTCACTGAACTGTTGCCTGCCTGCCTGGTAAGATTAAGTTCCTAGCAACAGTTAAACCAGGGAACAATGCAATTTGAAAATATTTGGTTGCTTCTGTATTTTATATCACCATGACCACTGCTGTCAACCCACGCGCCCATCCCAGAATTTTTAGAGGATCCATTTTAATCCCCAGTCTTGTCACAGTACACAGGTCATGAGCTACAAAGTTCTCTTTCCTTGCCTTTCAGACTGATACTTGCAATGCATGGATCAAAATGTGATCAGGGGGTCACAAGTAATGAAGATAGGTGCCTTGTCCATGCATCATGGTGTGGAATCGCAGCCTGAACCCTTTTTTGTAAATATGACATAATTGGTTTGTGTAGTTTGAATAGAAAATAAACATGTCTTTGGTAAATAAATAAATACATAGTAATAAATTATCTGTATCTCACATACACCATCTCGCATACACCATGATTGCTGACTTGACTTGTGGATTTCACACCACAGAACATGTCAGTATTCATGCACTTAAAGCTTTCTGATTTTGTGACTATATTGCCATCACAACAGAACTATGTGCTGTTCTGTGTCTGCTGTATTGAGAAGTTTATGTTGCACTTGTGAAAACATTGTGAATATGCACTAATCACATTTTTTATAACACAATGTAATATCTGCATTCCTTTCAGTGTTACCAACATCTCTACATGAGATCTGCAACTTCATAATATTAGATGTGCAGGAATGAAAGTAGGTAAAGTACTATTTCTAAAACAGTTAAATATGTTGTGCATAATATATTTAATCAAAACTTGTTTGCATGATGCACACGGAATTGTCCCCATGGATCTCATCCCACTTGAACAAAATTAGAAAGATGTATTTGTTCCAGAATAGAAGAGCAATTTGTTGTCAGGCAGACCTGTAATTGCTGGGAAATCTGTGTCACATAAAGACTGAATCACATGTGCAAATTATTGCCAATGATTATGTCTAAGCTGTTAGGTCTTTAACTGAAATTCAGTATCTAACGCTACTTCACCAAGCTATTATTTTTCTGCTATCTTAGGATAAAGTGTAAAAAAAGTGAAGCATTTTCATAGTTCAGCAAGTAACATATAACTTCATCAAGCTGTTATTTTTTCCAATATTTTAGATAAAGAGTTGAAAAGTAAAGGATATTCATAGTGACTACTCAGTGACTAGAGGAATCCATAGCTACCAAAGCAGATGGTAGACTGAAATAACTTTTTCCAGATGTGATGAGTTGGGATTCTTTTTAGACAACATAGGAAAATGCTATTTTTTAGAAACTGAAGCTCATGTGGAAGTTAATAAATAAAAGAACTTAACTAAGATTCAATCAAAATTAAAACCTTACTTTAAAAGATTGAATGTAAACATTAACCATCTGTGACTTGTCAGTTTTTCTTATTTTTCCTTTACAGTTCTTATTAAAACCAGCCACAGATTTGTCCCAGAGCTGACCATTCTTAAAGCTTGGAGGAATGTTTATTTAACATCCATAATTTGTTTATGCTTTAGCAAATGACACCCCTCATGTTTGCATGACATAGTAGTTTGCTGTACGGCTGTAGCAGTTCATTTTGACATTGATTCATCTCTGCGTGTGTCTCTCTTAAATAGGAATCATGTGTCAAACAAAACATGACCTTGCCATACCATCAGACAAGATGCTCTGTTAGAGTATGTGGTAATCTGCACAATTCTACAGAGATATTTAAATTCCCCTTTGAACTCTTTACATACCAAGAAAATTATACTGTATTGATGAGTGGGGTAAGAACTTTCAGTGAAAACTTTCCACGATCAGAATGGCAGGGAATGTATAAGCAATTGGCATTAAGCAGTGAAATAACCAGGCTCCGAAGTCAACTTCTTAAGAACACTTTGATTATCTAGAGTTGCAATAACTACAATGGTGTATTTTAGCGTATCAGATAATTTCTGTTTATTTGAGGAAGAATTTATTAATTTACACATAGATGTTATCTAAATGTCTTTTCAACTGAATTTCTCCTTTAACATTTGGGTTTAGTATTTTGCATTGCATCCAAAAATATTTTAAGACAGTTTTGTTTATGAGGTAAACAAAGATCAAAGGAGTATTAAACAAATTTCTTGCTTTACATATTCAAAATTTGTGGCAGCTTATAAAAATGTTTGACTATAGCAAACCATAATCAGCTTCCTGTTCTGAGCCAATTTTACCAAAACGTTTTACCTGTATAATGTGCAACATTTATACCTTCTGCTTACATTTTAAACACTTAATATTATTAAGTATGAAGCAAAATCCACATATTCACACTGCAATGAATAACTAAAATGGAGAAACGCATTATGTACAAAAACAATTGTTTACAATCCTGTGTTCTCACATGAGCAGTAAGTAGCTTGCAAGATATTGCATTTTATTTTATGATACATTTATTTACTTTTGTGTGCCTATTTATTTAGTTGCTAAAGTGAGCAAAACCACAGTGAATCCTTATGTTACGTTGAAGACAAAGGAAGCAAAACACAACTGCAATATATAGTTTAAAATAGTGCATTAATAGGAATGAATTCTAAAGGAATAAAAGATTTTAATAAAAAGTCCACCATAGTTACAGAAGTGTAAACTAATATTAACTTAAATAGCATGTCAACATTCAGAGTGAAAATAAATGCCCTAAGGTGAAAACAAAGAGTAATAAACAGAATTATTGGCAAATGTGTGGAATTAACTGTGTCTGATTTACATCAAGGTCAATTTCTTCAAAAATCTGTAGGTATTTCAAAAATTTCTCACTTCAAACCCATTATATTAAGTAAAAAATGGGTATAGTGCACAGTGTCTGGTATGGGCTAAGAGTGGGGTTATGATGACTCTGTGCCACCCAAGGCCATATTCTTTTCCATAATTTTGCTGAATTAGAACATTAATATAAAAGGTGT
Organism: Protopterus annectens; assembly: GCF_019279795.1. Taxonomy (NCBI): domain Eukaryota; kingdom Metazoa; phylum Chordata; order Ceratodontiformes; family Protopteridae; genus Protopterus; species Protopterus annectens. Next base: position 1,823,322,211 of record NC_056731.1, on the reverse strand, counting down.
CAGTTTAGAAAACTATTTATGGGATTCAGAAACAATGTAAAAAGCAAGACTGTGCAATGTGCGTACGTGTATTCAGAAACATAACAATGGTGACCATGCTAAGACAGGAAAAATCACAAACAGCACGGTGTGGAACTGAGCCTAGAATGGGATGTACATGAAAAAACATGATTATAATGATGGTGATTAAGAATGCAAGCAAGATGTGAAACAATTCAAAAATGTATAAAAACTGCGTGACAAGGTTCAACCCCTACTGCAGCTGTCAAATGCTGTGAAGTAGTGTTAAGGGGTAGCCATTGTTGGCCATCATTTTGCAGACTGATCTGGCCAGTCCTGTAATTTTATCCTCTCCAGGATGTAGAAATAGTAGACTGCTGCCGAGTGGCCACAGGCTCCATGCAGGAACTAGAACAGATATGTTGCCCTGACATGTAGGCACATGGGATGTGGTGAATATTCATTCATCTGGACACCAAGGTATGTGTAGCTTTAAGAATACTGATTACATGGATGTTCTAGCAACTAACAGATGACATGCTGGATGTATCCCTGGCATTTATCTCATGAATACTATACCGGCTTCTTGATGCCATGCTACAACAAATGCACAAGTATATGTGGTTCTCACACACCACAGAGGAGATGGGGAACGCTATGCTGACATTCTATAATATAGCACATTTCCCTGAGACACAGGAAGCCATTGACTGCTCCCACATTGCCATCATGGCCTCACTTAGGACAGGAGGACAATGGTATATCAGCTATAAGGGTTTCTGCTCCATTAACTGCCAGGTGATCTGCAATATTCAGGGTATATTATATAATGGGTCAGTGTGCCAACCAGACAGTGCCCAAAATTCCCATATCAGGCACATCCCTTGCTTATATCACTACTTTGTGTGGGGTGCTTTTCCCCAAGAATATCTTATTGATAATGTTATATGTTTTCTGGAGCTAATAACTCTTATAAGAAATCCAAAGATTATGGCAAGGAATGCATATAGCTCCACCCTGAAAAAAATTCCAAACATTGCTGATCATGCGTTTTGATTGATGAAAGCCTGCTTCTGCTCTTTAGACATCTCCAGTGATGTCTTGCTTGCTGTATGATTCATACACATGCATCAAAGTATTTGCCATGTGTCCCAGAACTCTGATGAAAAGGGGCAGATTATCTACTCAACTGACCAATCCTGTAAACAAATGCAATCAGTCAATAAATACATTAATAAATAAACATTGGTATTCAACACAAACAGCAGGGAATTGCTTTTGGGGCAGAGGAAGTGAGAGAGTCAACAACAGAGGAGGTTGGTACCTGTTGAATTGCTTGTGGGGGACCCAGATGCAGGGTATAGCAATGAGAGGCACTGTACGCTGTGACACTAACTGAAAGGCAACATCAGGTTCATAACTATGGGCCAGATTACATATGACAAAGATTAACAATGATGGATACAATACCAGTACCAGGCTATGCTGTACCATGTATGGATTTTTTTATACTGTGCATCACGCACATGCTATCCTGGTAGCAAAGTACTGCGGGGAGGGCACAGTTCTTATCATATGTACCCAGGTAGGGAGGGCCATAGTAACAGGTCTCAACAAGTGGCATTGTTAGGAAGGGGATACAGATGGGGTAACTATTAAATCAAGGCTGATGAGTGTGTTGAGCTAGGTTGACTGTTCAGAAAGGGGGTGGTGCCTCTAATGTGGTGTACCTGGGCAGAAGTGGTTGGTGATGATAGGTGTGTGGGTGCATACATGGATTCATGACATAGCTAAAGAATGCCTTGTGGTTATCTTTGGAGTCCATGGCAATTTTTCATTCAAAGCTAGCCTTGGATGATTTTATGAGGGATCATAGTTTCTTGTTGATACTGATCAGGGATGTCTTCCCTTCTTGGGATTTTACTCTTTTCTGTACTAGTTTCCTCCTTTTATTGTATAGCTTGTTTATAGCAGTATCCACCAGACTGTTTTCTTTTTCTTGGAGGAGTGAGTCTTGGTTTTGTTTGGGATAGCACAATCCATGCACTCTTGTAGGTGCCCGTAGAGTGCATTAGTAAAGGATTTTGCATCTTGGACAGTGTTATCCTTTAGTATGGGGGCTTTGAAACTTCCCACCTCAGTCTTAAGTAACCTGAAGTTTGCTTTTGAAAAGTTTTTCATGGTGGTTTCTTTGACTGGGGGTGGTGGCGGAATGTGGATATCTAGAGTGATTAGTTTATGGTCAGATCTAACCAGCGAGGGGTTGACCTCCGGTGTGGAACACCGGTCGCCCATGTTGGTGATGACCAGGTCCAATAGGTTGTCACCTCAGGTCAAGTTGATCCAGGGCATTTGAGTTTATAACTTCTAGGAAATGTCAGCCAAGGGAGTTTCTACATGAGTAGTTTTCCCAGTTAATGTTTGGGTAATTTAAATCACCCAATATAAGAGTGTTTGGTAGGACCTTTATGCTTCCCAGTGTTTCCAGGAATACGGAGTGGGGGTTCTGGAACATGGTGGGTGATCTGTAAGCTATAATTTGAATAGCAGTTTTGCCTGTTGTTTGTTGCACATGGATGATCTCTGAAGCATTGTGCTGTGCCACTAACCTGGAGGTGTGGATACCTTGATGAATATGGATACTCCCCTGCCATTTGTATTTCGGTCCGGATTTTGTAGCCTGGTAATACTGGGGTGCTCTCTGAAGCCTTAAACCATATTTCTGTTACTGCACATATATCGATTTTCTCCATACTCAGGAGTGCCTCGAGTGTGTGCATTTTGAGGTTTAGACTTCTGGCATTGAGTAGCATTACCCACGGTGTTTTGTTACTTGTGCTATTTACGGCAGTGGGTTTGTCTTTTGAGCCTTGCCTAAAAAAGGCACCATGGGGGTGGCAAGAACCTTGGCCAGTATTTGAAAGCCTAAGGGTGACAGGTGCAAGCCATCTCTAGTGAAGCAGCGTGGCTTGTCGAGCATGTCATCCCAGGCTGACAGACACTGGATCCCCTTTGAATGACACCAGAAGCTTAGCCAATTGTTGAAATTGATAATATTTTCTCTATACCGTGGTATCATTCTTGGTGAGGGCAGGATGCTACTCAAGGTCAGGGTCATACCGGCCTGGGCTACATGATCAGAGAGCTCCTCCATGTCTCTTTTTATGTAGTCCAGGGAGGTATGGCTCAGGTCATTCACACCAACATGGACAATGACAGAGTCATATTTGTACTTGTTCTGGAGTGACCTGAGTGCTTGTGTTATGTGGCAGATCCTGGCACCTGACAGGCAACTAACAGTAACCATCTCCTTGTTCAGCCTAGTGAGTGGGACGTCAGTGTGCCTGACTATAGAGTCACCTATTACTAGTGCGTTGGGTATGTTATTTTGCCTTAAGGGCTGTGATTGCATGGCACACTGGTTTTGTTTAGTACGTGTTTCATGGTTTGTGTTGGGGGGGTGAAGGTTGCTTGGATGTCTGCTTTGGAGGTCTCTGTTGCTTTTGCAGATTTTTATTTAGAGCCTCCAAGTATGTTTTTGTGTATTTATGTGTGTTTTTTGACGGTGCTGGTTTCATAGGTCTATGTGAGACTGATAGTGTGATGCAAGTAATTCCCTTCTCCTCTTGACTGCCTAGTCCAGTCTTGCATTGAGAGAACTTAGCCTCCAGTTTGGCTGTATAATTGCACCTCTCGCATGTATTAGTGTTTGGTGGAAGGAAGAGAGGGTTGTCTGTGTACATGAGGCAATTGTAACATTGTCTCAAAATGCCCAGATTCACCAGTTAGACCGGTGTGTACAGCTGAAACTGCCCTTTGGACATGCCTGGATAGGTACAGTGAACTGTTTTATTGATTGGCTGGTAAGGTCGAATAGAGAGCCTTGTCCTTCTCTACAGTATAGGGGGGTCTGGTGCTAAGGTTTATTAGTGCTTGCTATGAGTTTTGAGCAAGTGTCAGGATGAGAAGTGAATGGTTTAAGTGCTTAAGTTGAAAGTTTATCTAGTTCCAAGGAAAAAATTGAAGAGTACACTTTGTGGAGCCGGGAATAATTATACCCAAGCTAACCGGCGCTGTCCGGCAAGCAAAACTGCGCAAATGCGGGTTTTATAGCATGGAAATGAAAGATATAGAAATTAGCCCAAAACAGCCAATAAACTACAAATTTCTGGGCTGAAACCACTCCTCCAGGGACAGATAGGCTGCTCAATGCTCCCTCTTTCACAGTGAACAGAGAACCTTCCTTCTATCCAAGTAAGGTATGGGCAAACACAGAAACGTGTAACACAGCCCTGAATTCAGCACTAACCTGAAAACTGGACTGTACTAGCTTAGAAAGGTGGGAAAGTCACTGTTCAAGAATATACTTTAAATCCATTGTGATCTTCTGCAAATATTTTATCTGCCTCTGTGTCAGTGTAGTTTGTTGTCATAAAAATGACTCGGAGATATTAAAGTAAGAATGTGCTACCTCATTATAAATCATGTTTCCTATCATCATGCATATAGATAATGCATCCAAATGTCTCCTGTAATGTAAGTGTGGTGCATGCATTATGGTTTCATGTAACTCATGCACACTCCAATGCCAACTATGAGGTCAAAACCTACATCCATAGCATGGATGAGTATAGTATGATGTTACTAGCATGACATAAACAGTGATTTTCCCAATGTGGATGACTCACAGTATATATATATATATATATATCAGACATAAGACCCTGAGGCATAAACAATACATGGCAGTTAACACTGCATTAACCATCTCAGAAGTCATGGATGTTCCAATAAAACACTGCTAAAATGTTAATTAGGAGGACTATGCTATTCACCATTAGGACTACATAGATAAAATAGTTGAGGACTGAGGACAGGGAGAAGATGAAATGAACTAGGAAGGAACAGCTGGATACATGTAGCATCTCCTAATATGTAAATAGAGATGCACTAGATATGTTAGCATTCTCATATTAGATATCTAACTGGGCAGCTTTTGATACTCAAAAAATATCTGACATTAACCTTCTTTGATAGCCCATGCTTATTCAGTTTGTTTCACCTATGTATTTAAAGATTGCATTACTGGAATCATGAATTTGTTCAAAATGCAACAGACTCAAAACTAATTTGTGCACTGTTGCTTGTATACCACGTCACTTAAAAGAGCTGTAGTTGCATGTTACATATGGTGAATAAGGGGTGGTGGGGTAGGATCTGGATCACTTTTGCAAATGTTAAGGGCACAGTCTCTTAACTTGTTCATGATCAGCTTGCCTATCCAAAATTCTCATATCAGCACAATACAATAAGGTGTATGTTTGGTTAATTAGTCATGAAAAATACAACAATGCTTACAATGGTTTTGTGAAGCAATCAGTCATTAGGTCTGCTTCCAATCTGAATTATACTGAGTGTGGAACTGTGTCAGAAAGGCCTAAAGTATTTTTGATTAGTACATTCACCATTGAAACTGTTCTCTCTTTAAATTTAGCTGTTAGACTTAGACTGTGCAGTTATTGGGTTTGAGTCCCTTAGCCTCCATTTTCCATCTGCATGCCTCTGTGCAAGTCAGTTAACCAGCAATTGTTCCCAATTCACCATTGAAAATGGTCTCTGTGGCCAGTTAGCTTAAAATTAAAGGAAGACTGTGCTACCTCATTATAAATCATGTTCCCTGTCATCATGCACATAGATAATGCATCCAAATGTCTCCTATAATGCAAGTGTGGTGCATGCATTATGGTTTAATGTAACTCATGCACACTCCAATGCCAACTATTCTTAATACTCAATAAATTTTTAGTTGTTAGTGTTTTTGTTCTTTGCTGACAAAGATATATTCTATAAAATGCATTTTGTCATTATGAGTTTCAGTCAAAAAACAAATTACCAGTGTCCTGTTTGGCAGTAACTTATAAATGGCAGTCACAAAAAGCCATGTGAATTGTCCTGATTGCAGAGTTGCTATAGTAACACAGTTTGCTCACGCCTTATGACCTCAGATATAGAACTTATACCTCATCCTCAGCATCTTTTCTTTTACCTGATCAATATATAGTCAGAAATATTCTGTCAAGCTGTATAGTAGACAGAATAGCAGTAACATTAGGACAGATATTACGTACACCATCTACATACAGGAATATCATCAGGGTTTCTAGCAAAGTTATTAGTGTCGTTACTATAAAACATTAGTGGTGACTGAGATATATTTTTGAACAGCAGTTTTGATAGACACTCTTCATATTATATAAGACCTCTGCTGTACTCGTGTGTGGCCCACTGACCTCTTCTGGATAAAAAAATGACCTCTTTTGGATAAAGATGTACTTGATGAAAGGCCAGAATATGCATATAACTATATTTCATATCTCTATTTATGTGTGCAAATATGGATTTCATTTGAAAAGTCCTCAGAGGGATATTGAAACATAACAAAAAAAGCATAAAAACCCAAAAAAGCAAACACAAAACTGACATCATGCTGTTAAATAACTGCCAAATGGCAGGAAAGATTCATCCAGCAACAGCAGCAAAGGTATCAGTACATGGAAAATAAGCAGGTGATGCATGTGTGCTCTCTCTCTCTCTCTCACACACACACACACACACACACACACACACACACACACACACACACACACACACTCACACACACACAAACATATACACATACCAGCATAGTACTGCAATTATAACTGCAACTTCAAGAGAGAGAACAGTAACTCACACACACATGCAAACACACACATATATATAGCACTGCACATTATAACTGTAACTTCAAGAAAGTTAAACAATGGCTCTCACATGCATAAGTGCACAAACATGCATCACATTAGAAAAGTACCCCCTACACACACGTGCACATGAAACACACACACACACACACACACACACACACACACACACACACACACACACACACACACACACACACACACACACATATACTCACACCAGCATAGTACTGCAATTATAACTGCAACTTCAAGAGAGAGAACAGTGACTCCCACACATGTGCAAACACACACATATGTATATATATATATAGCACTGCACATTATAACTGTAACTTCAAGAAAGTTAAACAATGGCTCTCACATGCATAAGTGCACAAACATGCATCACATTAGAAAAGTAACCCCTACACACACGTGCACATGAAACACACACACACACACACACACACACACACACACACACACACACACACACACACACACACACACACACACACACACACACACACACACACACACACACACAGAAGTACAGTGTTATGACTGCAACTTCAAGAGAGAGAACCATAACTATCCCTCAGTAAGATTACTGTCTCTTGATTTGCAAACTTTAGGTATTAGCAGTACGAGATTGGTTTAACATTTTCTAAGGCAAAAGTGAATAAATGGTCACACTTCATTAATAGTGACTGGTTGTATAATGTATGCATGCATGCATTCTGGTCTCCTTGCGGGCTAAAAGCTCTTAAAAGCTGGGAACCACAGCTGGAACTTCAAAGCCCCACTGCCCTTGTCACTGTGCCAGGGGATGATGTTCCACATGGTCTGGAACAACATTTGTTATGTGAGACATTGTCTACATTTTCAGATGTAACTTATCTACATTTAGTATGCAAGCAGGACTTCATGGTTATGATTTCACAGGCAGGGTATCAAGGTATAAGTAATGTATGTACAGTATACAGGTTGGGGCATGAAGGCTAAATTGTTGTAGTTTTCGGACTGTGTTTTCCTCATGGCCTCTAGTGACTCTGAACTCACTGCTTAATGTGAAATGGATGGGATTGAAATCAGAACCTAGAGATTCTCTTCTTGAAATCAATGGATTCCTCTTAGTACGCGAGGCTGGAATGACAATCCCAATTTAAGGGTTTTACTTCATTCATATCTACAGTGCCTAATGAGCCATATTCCCATCCTCATCATAGTCCTAATTGTAGGGGCTGCAGTAAATGTAACACACCTAAAGCACATTAGCCTGCAATGAATCTTGAACTGGAAGAAAAGCAAATAACCACCACTGTTACTCTTGCTAAATGTGACTTTGCTGTTTTGCAAGCATAATAAAAATAATAAATAAATAAATAACCTGGCAAAAGTAACTGCAGGGGCAGTAACAACGGCTTTCCATTTTAGTTTACCTTTTTTGTGAGGAGGAAAAAAGAGGGTAATGCAATGACTTGTGTGTGTGTGTGTGTGTGTGTGTGTGTGTGTGTGTGTGTGTGTGTGTGTGTGTGTGTGTGTGTGTGTGTGTGTGTGTGTGTGTGCTAGTGATTCAATGATTCAAAGAGTCAAAGAAACATTATTGTCATTTAGGACCACACAAGTGCAGCCTAAATAAAATTACAAATGTCATCTCACCAGAGAAATGCACTGCAAATCATATAGATAGAGCAGTATCAGAGAATAACATAAGGAAGAAAATAACATGTATGACATGCAAAAGTAGTTCACATTACATAAATACACTCGATACCCATTATCCAATGATAAATAATGAATAAAAAATAAATACCCACCACCAAACCCCTTCAGCGCTAAGATAGAGAATAAATACAGACTAGTCAATAGCAGCTGTTTAGTTACTGTATTGCACTTGTTAACCTCAGATGTGACTCAGTATAGCCATCATATTGTGTAATAATAACACTGGCAGTAATTCCTCACTGCAGCAGGATTAAATAAAAATGAGGCTTCCATGTATCAGGTATGGTTGGTGTCCAAGTTAATAAGTCTCACAGCTGTAGGATACAAACTGTTCCTGAATCTGGTAGTCCTACAGCAGAAGCTGCAGTACCTCCTTCCAGATGCAAGTTGTGAGAACCACTCGTGGGCTGGATGGGTCGAATTGGCAAGTATTTTATATGTTCTCTTTCTTGCTCTTGTAAAGTAAAGCTCCTGAATAGAAGGTTAGTTTGTGCCAAAGATTTTCTCAGCCACTCTCACCACCCTAAGAAAACAAAACAGGTGTACCACCAAGACTTAGAACTTACCTAAGACACACTAATATACTCCAGATCTTTAATAAAATGTAGAATTAAAATCACATAAAACAAACAAATGGATGGATCCATCCATTTGTTTGTTTTATGTGATTCATCCATCCGTTTGTTTTATATGATTCTCCATCTGTTTGTTTGTTTTATGTGATTTTAATTCTACGTTTTATTAAAGTTTTAAAGTATATTAGTGTGTCTTAAGTAAGTTCTAAGCCATGGTGGTACGCCCGTTTTGGTTTTTTTGGATTTTCCTTGTTGGTTGGATTACCTTCAGTAACGTCACAGGGTTTTGCTTGCATTTTTAGTCTCACCACCCTCTGTAATTTCTTCTTCTCAGGAACTGTGCAGTTTCAAACCATGCTACGAGGTTGCTATTGAGGATGCTCTCGATTGCTCCCCTGTAAAAACTGGTAATAAAAGACAGTGGGAGCCTGGCCTGTTTGAGCTTTCTCAGGAGGTAAAGCCTCTACTGAGCCTTCTTGGCTATATGGCTGGAATTAACAGTCCAGGAGAGATCATCTGAGATGTGAAGGCCCAAGAACTTGGTTGTTTAAACTTTCTCTACTACCTTCCCTTTGATAGTGAGTGGTTGGTGAATGGTTGCATTTCTCCTGAAGTCCATAATCATTTCTTTTGTCTTATTAACATTCAGGTCCAGCTTGTTCCTGTCACACCAACAATCAAAGTGTTCACCTCATCCCTGTAGTTATGTTCAGCCCCACCACTAATTGCGTGTGTGTGTGTGTGTGTGTGTGTGTGTGTGTGTGTGTGTGTGTGTGTGTGTGTGTGTGTGTGTGTGTGTGTGTGTGTGTGTGTGTGTGTGTGTTTTCATAGATAGGCCATTATCTAATTGAACTAATGCTCTCCAGGGTTGGTGTTATAGGTGAAATAGCAGACCTTCTAGAAACTAGAAGCCTTTCGCTACATCCATGAGCAGTCCATTATTTTGCCTAATAATACCTACCCTAGCAGGTATTACCACTTGCATATGTGCCACAAAGCTTTTACTTGAGAAAGTAAAGCAACAACATACTTTACATGTTAAGGTGAATGAATTGCTGCCACAATTCATGATTTTCTTTTTCTCAGTTCTAGGCAATCACCTTGAGGCCTACCAGACCATAGGTATTTCAGACTTCATTAGCTTGAGAACTTGCAGGTGTAAACTGGTATTGTAAATTTGTTTCATGTTTTTGAGTGATATTGACGAGGATCAGGAGATTTAAAGGTAGTACGCTACAGTAGTGGGCGTACTGCAGCTATTGCACTGAACTACGTAATGATGCAAGAGTCATCAGACTCAGCTTTCACTTCACTGGTAAATCTGTCTTAATTCTCATTTATGTCATAAGTTGTGAGAAGGGAACAAGATGGTAAGATCACTAATTTAGAAACAGAAAGGAAGCTCTGTGAAAGTGTTACTGATCTCCCTGTCTGGAGGAGAGTGAAGCATTTAGATATCAGTAGGGATCTTGGTGTAGAACTAATTCTTCTTTGGATTAAAAAGAGTTAGTTGAGATAGTTTAGAACCTGATGAGGATGCCTCCTGCATGCCTAAGAAGGAAGTGCACCAGGCATAACCCAATGAGTGAAGCCTCTGAGTAAACCCAGGACATGTTAGAAAGATTATTTTTCCCAGCTTGGTTAAGAATGACTGGAGATTTTGCAAGATAAGGATGTTTGGCCTGTACTGCACAATGTGCTATCATGACAATTTCCACCAGAACAAGTGGTAGATAAATAGAAGGATGCATGCACGGATGGATGGATGGATGGATGGATGGATGGATGGATGGATGGATGGATGGATGGATGGATGGATGGATGGATGGATGGATGGGTGCATGAATAAATAAATGGATGGACAGATGGATAAATAGATGTATGAATGGGATAGCATACTTGAAAAGGCTTGTGCTTCCATGTAAGAGATTAATCATCTTGTGACAGGGTCAAACCCTCTGTGGTGATCAACATGGACATTGATGGTAAAGCAGTCACTAATCCATACTTGGTTGTAGAATATTTCTGACTTTATTTTTGTGAAGAGTGAAAGGTTTACCCCATTTCCTTCATCATTTTAAAAAGCCATCACTTAAATACCTTTTGAAAGCTTAGTCTTCAAAAAGTCAAGAGTCATCAGACTCACTTTTCACTTCACTGGTAAATCTGTCTTAATCTTCATTTATGTCATAAGCTGTGAGTAGGGAATAAGAGGGTGAGATTGCCCTCTTCGAATCAGTCTCCAGAGCTGTGGATGAGGGTAAGGCAGTCCACACAGTCTATCTGGACCTCGACAAGGCCTTTGACACCATCCCCCACTCTGGAATTATAGATAAGCTTACTAAACTGGGAATAAATCCCTATGTCACTCGATGGGTTGCCAGCTGGCTTACTGACAGAACCCAGACTGCAAAAGTAGCCGACTCCAAATCCAGCTCCAGACAAGTGACAAGTGGTGTACCTCAGGGTTCAGTCCTGGGAGCGCTCTTGTTTGGCATCTACTTCTCTGAAGTACAGGCCAACACTAAGGGACTCTGGCTAACAAAGTTTGCAGATGACTGCAAACTGGGAGCCATTATTGAATCCCCAAATGATGTGGATATTCTACAAAAAAGCCTTACAGAAACAGACGCTTGATACCAGAGCCATGGGCTCAAGCTTAATGCCAAGAAATGTATAGTTATCCCCTTTGGGAAAAACCATGTACCCATGAATTACCACATAGGTGGCAGTACACTAAACACTGAAATTGTGATGAGAGACTTAGGGACACAGGTGGACAGTGGTCTCACCTTCGATAACCACATCACTACAACAGTCAGAAAATTCTTTTATGTGGCACACCTCATCACTAAGGGCTTTTCATCCAGAAAAAAGGAGGTCATTGTCCCACTGTACTCATCCCTCATTAGACCCATTATGGTGTACAATGCTTCGTTTGGCATGTACCTCGCAAGTCATCTGCAACAGCTGGAAAGGCCACAGAAATACCTCACTAAAATAATCACAGATCTAAAGCAGATGCCCTATGCTGATCATCTAAAAACAGTGCAGCTATACTCTGTGGCATATCATCTACTCAGAGGCGATCTCTGCTTAACATACAAGGCCATGTCAAACCCTGACCTGTTGGACATGTTCCACTTAAAGAAACCCCAATCCCTCAGAGCCACACACTCCAGGGATCTAAACCTTGTCATCACAATGAACAAAACATGCTGGAGGGATAGGTTCCTGACCCAGAGACACCCCATACTCTGGAATAGACTACCCATACATGTCAATCAGAGCACCTCCTTGGCCCTCTTCAAAAGGAACCTTGACGATTGGATGGGAGATAGGAAATTCAAATTCACCCTGGGGATCATGTCAGTTGCCCTGCTAGACAGGGGTCCAGGGAAGTAAATATTGTGGGAAGAAATATCTGGGGAATTGTTTGGCTAGGCTTGTATAGGCCCTAGGGCTGATAGCCTAGTACCAACCTATGAACCCATGAACCTATTCTGATTTCAGCTTCCACTGTCCGCAAAGCATAAGACAGTGGTTTAGAACAATTCAACAGCAGGTTGTATTGGAGCTAATGGGATATTTGAAAACATTTTTAGGATCCTGCAGTACCTTTATTAGCATTCCCTTAACATGTATCATTAGCTTGTTACTGACTTCTGGAACTTCCCAGTCTAGAAAATCCCACCATTGTAATCCCAATGCTTAATGTTGGTCCAAATGGCAAATTTAGTTTATGTCAGCATATAACTATTCTCCATCATTTATTCAAAAATACTTCAAGCATTAATTGCAACTCAGATAAAGGCTTACACAAAGCAACAATTTTTATCATTTCAAAAGTACAGGTTACCTGAAAGAAAGGGTATAGAGTAGAGTTACTTCTCAGGTTTTCCTGAGCTACCTATGGGTGGTCCATGAAGAGATCTATTAATACAAGTGAACTAGATGGCCAAGTAAATCTCCTTAATAGAGTATGGTTAGTTTCATAGGTAGCAACTAAGTGTGCATTACAGGAATCTATTGAGGAATCTGCCCAATTTCCCCAGATCACTGTTTGGTTAACTCTTAATAATCATGGAGTAGGCAAATGAAGGCTGAGTGAATTAAACCCAGAGCTTCTAGAAGTATCTAGTTAATAAGAAATTGAAAGCCTGTAACTGATAATAATATGGAGGATTATGAGTGGACTGTTGATCATAACTGGCTTATTATGGATTTGAGTTGAGACTGAGGATGGATCGAAGCTTGAAAGGTGAATCTTGGCATTCATGTTGAGAACTGATAATAAAGGTCACAGAGACCCAATCCTAACTCTTTGTAGTGCATGGAGCTTTGTCTGCTCCATGTTCTACTAGTTACAGGAAAAAAGTGCTAGGTGTTTTCCAGCTTTCAAAGCCATAAAGCACTTAGTGAGTGCTGTCATAAAGACAGTATAAGAGATTCTGTTATGTTAGAAAAACTTAAGGGTACATTACCAGCACAGACAGCAGGCAGAAAAAGAAAATCTGGGTTTTTTTTCTGCCTCTGTCATTTGCTGATCAGTACTGGCAGGTGTAACTGCCTAGCTTGATAACTAATTCTAACAACTAAAGCATGGGGAGGGGGGCTTACCATTTCTGATGATAGGGTCTCGCACTACAGAAGTGCTTAACTCATTTGTCTTTTTCCATATATCAGAGCATAATCACTGTGCTTCATGAACTGCATAATGTGTTAAATAGAGGCTTGTGTCATTTGTGTGAATATTATTTTCAGAAACATTAATACAAATGCAAACCAGATTCTTGTTATAATCATGGAGAGAATAATATGTGAAGAACAAAAGGGTTTGTTTGGAAACTTTATAAACCCAAAGATGACAGTTTGGGGATATTAGCATTTGAATATTGTAGTATTCTGATACAATTTATGTATGTCTATAATCATAGAATTTCTTTCTTTCTTTATCTTTATTTATGGGAAAGTCTGACTGTGATATAACAGAAAATTTTCACATTAACACCAGTTTTGACATATACATAGAATACAGTTACATGATATCAGGAGGAATACAAAATATAGGTAAGTGTACATACCTGATATAATATGTGTAGAGCTTGCCTTGAAATCCAACAGTTTTTGGTGCATTATTTGGTTTATATACACTCGGTACAATCTTTCTGTTTTATGATATCATATTGAAGACGTTTTAGGTGTTGTACCATTATGTTAGTGGAAAGTTACTCCATTTATAATCCAGTGATTGAGTCTGATGGTTACAGATGCCTTTATTCTGCTTTCCCTCCAAGGCTGGTAACTTAAATCTTTTATTCATTTTCGTTTTACTTTAGGTTTGATTGTCTTTCCTTCTCAGTTGCTGTTACAGTTCCAGAATGTGTAAGCCTTTTTTTTTTTTTACATACTTTCAGCAGCATCAATAGATGGTTTGGAGAGACAGGTATAGCTTGCAGAGGATAGATACCACTGCTCTGGAACATACATAAAATAAAGGCCATCGCTGTTTAATTCAATAAACACATTTTTGCTTGCTAGCAGCTCTGACACTACTGATCTCTTAAAGGCTCTACCATTTGGAGAGTAAATCTAAGCAAGAAGCAATAATAGCAACAACCAGGAAAATCCCAAAGGTTATCCATTGTCTTTCAGGAGATGGCTGTAAATAGCAGATGGAAAAAGAGAATTACAACAAAGTGAACAACTAATACATTGTTTTAAGTCAAAGTGAGGGGCTTGGGTCAAAATAACTCTTGAAAGTTCTTCTGGTGCAGTGAAATCAAGAACCTTGGCATCTTCCTTACATTTTGAAACTTTGTCCACCAGATTTGGAACAATTAAAAAGAGTATTTAACAACAGTGGTATATGCTGCTGTCAGATGAAAAGTTGACAGAAAAATTGTCTAATAACTTTATTTTTCATATGACAAATCTAGAAACATTCAGAAAAATTATTTTACAAAGTTTCTCTTCGAAAATATTTTCCACGAAAGTGTTACTTCTTGGCAAAGCAACATGGCATGTTTATTGTTCCAGTGAAGTGAAGGAGAATTAACAAAGTCAGACTAATTTATCATAGGTATTGTAGTTGTCAGGAGTCTTACTTATGGCATGCATGGTCTTCAGGGTAACTGGTGTATTGATCAGATCAGACCACTTAAAATATAGATAGAAGAATGCTTTACAGATTTTTAAAATGTTAATCCACTGCACTCAGTAGCTGTACATCCAAAGGAACATGACATCAACAGCATTTCAAATAGTAAGTTCTCTGTTTTACATTGGGATACAAGATTGCTGACTTAAATGAAATTGTAGCGGGTTCTTTCTTAAATTACATGTTATTTCCATGTGGTTTGAGCTTTGATTTAAGATGTCAACATTTGTTAGAGGTGCAATAGTATCAGTTAGTTTTATCATGTATCCCATGTCACTTATCAAATGTAATACAGTGTTTTATTTATGTTGTTTTTTGGGTCTATGTCAGAACATTGAAGTTTTAAAACTTTGAATGTTCTAATATCGACCCATTTTAATCAGATGCTAAAAATAGTGAAGCTGCAGTACACCAAATTCTTTCCTAGGTGGAGATTTACGGGTCGGGTTCAGGTAAGTGTGCGATTGTGTGGTTGTTAGGATTAGGGCGCAGGTTAGGTGAGTTAGGGTTAGGGCGCAGGTTAGGTGAATTAGGTTTAGGGGCGGGTTGAGTTAGGGTTAGGGCGCAGGTTAGGTGAGTGTGCGATAGTGACGGACCTTAGGGTTAGGGTTTGGGTTAAGGTACGTAGATAGATAATAGTGTATGTATAGTTTAGTGTAGGGTTAGTTGTAGGATTATAAGTGTATGTGTGTGTGTGTATTGATGTTTTTTAGGTGTGCTTGTGTTGTGTGTATGTGTTTCGGAATAGGAATTTTTTTCCCCAAGGAAAAATTCGCTGTTCTGAATGTTTGATATTATGTGGTACTGATATTTTAGGTTCGATGAAATAGCGTTCACTATTTTCATCTTTTGATAACGTGATATAAACGCTGTTTTTTTTCCATTATTAATTGTGAAAAACAAGTTATATATAGGAGCGCTACAGAATCCTGAAAGCCCAAAATCCTGAACACCAAAATCCTGAAAGTTCAAAATCCTGAAAACACAAAATCCTGAAAACTCAGAATCCTGAAAACACAAAGTATACTATCACTTAGTATATCAATGCACAGAACTTTCATACCATGATCACAGAGTATAGCTTCTTACAGAAAGGGCTTGTTCTTAGCATAACTCCTATATTATCTGTAGCCTCCTGTTGTTGAACCAGAGATCCAAATCTTGGATTTGCAGCTGCAGACAATGGTACTCTGTTGCCTTACCCACATACTGTCAGCATTTTCCTTCTTTAATGGTCCACTCATAGCTTGGTTTTACACACTTGTTTCCAGATTCAGAAGCTGTTTACACTGTGGGACTGCTTCTGTTCTGCATGACACAACACTCAGCAGTTCTAGCAAGTGAATTTTATATTTTGTGCTGCTGAACCCTCATCATGAAGTCGAAGATTGGCTTTCTCTTTAATCCCCCATGGAAAAATTTACCTTTAGAAATGCTGTGGTTTATATGATGGTACACTTTAAGTGGGATTTTTTTCAAATGTCTGAGATTCAAAAAAAGGTATAATGAAGTACTGCAAATAGATTCTCCCAGACCTTTTGCAGTTCCTCCAGTATTGGATGCCCTTCTGGTCACATTTTCTTTAGCTTCTCAAGCCACTGATTCCCAGCATTCTGCATCCCAAAAGCCTGGCAGGTTCAATAAGGTTCCTAACGGTCAAACTTTTTTGTAAAACAGTCCTTCCTCTGACCCAGCTGTCATTTCACTGGCTACTGATAAACCATCTAAGCTGCTGCCCTCAAATAAGCTTTTACCTTCTGATTAGGACAGTCATACAATGGACAGGTATGGGGAAAACTGTACACTTCTGTTACTTTAGCTTTCTGAGTTATCAGCCACCAGATCTGTATGATCATTGTACTAGTTCTTCTGATTACGTTTGGAGACATTCTGAAGCAAAGATTTCTGCTGTTTCCCTTTTGAGTACTGCTTCTCAGGTGGCTCATCATTTTATTAAGTGCAAGTATGACACTGCTGATGCTTCTTCTAGATCTGCTGCATTGGGTTCTGGGATGAGGAGGTACTCTTGGTTGTGCCTCTAGGCCCTCACTAATAACATCAGGGCCGGATTTTTTGATTCCCCCTAAGACAATCAAAATATTTTTGTAACTGCAGCTGCTGAACTTTTTGATGCCCTACAAGATAAGTGTAAAATTATGCAGGAACTAAAACAAATATTTCTTTCTTCTGTTCGTAGATTTCAGAGAGTTATCCCTCTAAGCATTCCTTCGTATGTAGGCTTCCTAAACAGCCTTCTCATAGCAAGAATGTCTCCAAGAGAGAATCCTTCCCTGACAAATCTGCTTCTATTGACATTCAGCCTCTTCTGCCCCTTCTTTCTTCTTTCTCCTGTCTACAAAATGGTACTGAGAGGATTCTCTATACCTTGGATTTTCCTAGAAAACTCAGGTACTACGTAGTTAAGACTAAAAATGTCAGGAAATATGATCACTTCTTGTTTCTTTTCATCCCAGGAAATTGGGTTTGGCTGTTTCCAAGCAAACAATCTTCAAATGGATCTCTACTACTACTTCCCTTTGTTAGTATTTTCAAGGCAAGCATTTTTTTATTTCTGTTTGTGCTCATTCCACCAGGGCAGTTTCCTCTTTGGGTGCTTTGTCAAGGGTCTGGAGACTAGATCCATTTTAGAAGGTGCTACCTGGTCTTCTCTACAGATGTTTACTAAACATTACAAGTTGGATGTGATTTCTAGGGCCAGGGCCATCCTTCGTGGGTTCTTGGAGGGCTCCTCTGCGGCTTCCTCCAGCCATCGTCTCAAGTTGATTTTGTCTTTTCTGAATGTAAAGAATACCGCAACAGTGATAGGGAATGACATAGGCCAGTAGTGTAAAACCTACCATAACAGTACATGTCGTACTTTTCACTGCTACAGCATTCTGTCCCAGCCTCCTCCCCTCTGTCCTTATCAGTTATCTTCCTTTTGGGCCTAGACAATCCTTTGTACTCTCCTTCTTAGTTCCTTTCTTCCTCTTTTTCCCTTCCTGGATGTGCATGATTTTATATCTCCTCTTTGGTTGCTCTGGATCTTCTGGGGCAATTTGGTTCTGAGGATTAGGCACTTGTATGTACCTTACACCTTGGACATAGGACATACATCTGATGTACTGCACATGGAAGGCATAAAGGCTTTAGTATGCTGGCCAGACATTTGGCTATCCTCAGCAGGAAATCCCAGATGTAAAGAATAGTGCAGCAGTGAAAAGTAGAACATCTAATGTTATGGTAAGTTCTTACACAACTGTACTGCGTCAGTGCAAAAGTATTGCATTGCTTGGTAATGCACAATACTTAAAAGCAGTTGTCCCAATTGGCATTGTTGTCCAAGTAGGACTGATCATCAAGACATGTTTTTTTTTTTTTTTTGCTAGAATTGTATCCTTGAAATTGCAGAGCATGTGTGTGATCTTTTCTGACCTTCTCTGTATGGGGATATTCCGCCAGCTTAGCTTATTTATTGTCTTATCATCTGCTGTGAAGTTGCTGCCTCATGCAGAAAAGGCATATCTCTCAACTTCTTTGCTCAAGTATTCTGGGAAGACCCAAACATTATTATGAGGTCAAAGGCCCCAAATCAGAGACAATTTTTAAAATCTTATTCTACTCCACTTCAAAAAGTTAATAGAGCAACAGCTTTTGCATTAAAGTCTATTTTCTGAACAATAAAGGGTATGAAATTCTAATGCTCAGCATTGTTGTCTGAGTGTAAAGCTCAGCTTTTTAGCAAAAAATGTAATATTATTGAAGGGATAGCAAAAATATGAGGCAAAACCAGGCACATTATGCAAAATCAAGATAGCTGAGAGGTTT